>NW_027509794.1:175000-467500 GCF_048541705.1 Temnothorax americanus | reverse complement strand
CAAAAGAAACAAAAATACATGAGTTAATTGCTTGAAAAAGTTTTGGAAACGCAATATCTTCTTGTACATTTGTATTTTCTATTTTTCACGAGTTCTATAAAATATATAGCATGTAGGAGTTTCGGTCATGTTTTATTCAGAATATATATTAAGTGGCAATTAGCAAGAAGCATGTTACATTTGATTCGAATGTAAAACGCGACAGTATTTTCCAATCCAATTTTCTTTTATTGTCAATTTGCGTGGATTATGGTTATAAATCGTTTCGTAGATAAATATAGTATCCATACAAACATCAATGAATGAGGGATAAGTAAATTATCACGTGTAAATTATTAACGTACGAGTGTCGTGGTTTGCCACTGCCTGCGAAATCGATGGCGATGGTCGATAAATTGCTATCGACAATGTATCAGCAGCTTATGTAGATTGTCGGTGAATAGTGGATGGCAGTTCTGTTCATTAATAAATCCTATACGTAAATCTTAGCAAAAGTAGCGGTTATTTTTAGCTAAGTATATAACAATCGGGCGTAAGTATATAACGCATATAAATGTCAGAATTTATCGCCTTTTTTCTCAATCTTTGAACATCCGGGATAAAATTCTATGATTTATTTATAAAATGTTGGCTAAACCAATTTTTATTAGGGGAGACCGCTAGTTGTACACTTTTTTTTAAAGATTTTTTTTACACGTAACTATAATAAATGGAATACAAACCGCAAAAGAATTTTTCAATAGCCGCATGCTTATACAACACAAAAAATATTTTTTTAACTGAATAGTATATAATTAATTTTGTTGCACCAATAACAATTATAAGGTGACAATATTTGTAATAACCAGCCCCACATACGGGGTAAGTTGTTACAGTCCTGGATTAAGTTGTGAAAGATCCAGTTTTCAAAGTATAATATATTTAATAAAGAGAAATAACAATATTGTTGAGTGCAAAATTATAATAAAGATATAATTTAACTAATGTTCTGTATTGACTGGTTTTGATACCTACGTAATAAGAGATGTTAACGGTGAAATCTTACATAAGATTAAAATATCTGCCGCTGGTTATACCGAGGTTATGTGTTACATCGACGGAGTTGGTCGAAATTATAAGTAGAAAAACAGTAATAACATACCCGTCACAACCAGCTCCGACCTGTCATATTTAGATATTTTGATTATTGTTTAAACAAAAAAATGTTTTAAGACATTTACATGTACCAACTAGCCCCGGTCTCCCCTACATCTGTTTCCACAGATGTTGTATATTAAAAGACGATTTTATAATAACTTACGATCTATGAAAATACTGCTGGTAAGCGAAGAATTTTTTGTAGCACTAAAATTAGAATAACCTGCATTATCGTTCGATAAACATCATTTGATTCAGAAATTTCTTATTCTGCGTAGAATTATCGTTGTAAAGGTAACGTGACGGTAAGTATATATGAATAAAAATATCATGTTCGAGGAATTAAATTTTCAATAATGCCGAGAACTTAGTGCATACTTGGTACGTAGAATGGTATTCAAAGGTATATAATTCACCGATTTGACGAGAGGTCATTTTCTATAGCGGGAATTGTACGCTATCGCGATCGATTTATTTGACAGACTCGCCGCGACATCGCCGTGTTACGAGTCCTCACGGGACGTGAGGATCCCCGATCACGTCCCGATGAATACGTAACTGTCGCCGTAAATATCCGACCGTGGAATAGCTCCGGTTACGAGAAACGCCTTTCTCTTTGGTCTCGCGTTCAATTTTCAGAGATCCGTTTTGTGCGAAGCGTCGTCGTGCGGCAATAAGGCGTCGCGACGCGACGCGACGCATCGCGCGCGCGCGCGCGCGTCCGTCTCTTCAATTACCCCACGGGAAGAATAAACAGCGATCATCGTAAACTCTCGACGGTGCGAGGCTAAGGGCTTGTGAGGTGAGAGAGAAAGAGAGGAGATACGGGCGTGTAGCCAGCACTCACGGGTGCCGCGTTCGCGAGTGTTTTACGGCGCGTTTAGACTTGACGTTTATTTTATGACCTTCTCACCCCGCGCGTCCCCTCTTTCACCTTCTCGTCCCGCGTACGAGGCAGTTTGTCTCGATATACAAAGGGTTGATGCGCGCCGAACGCAACAACCATTTTAATAAGCAAAACAGCGTGAAATAAATGCTCGCGCGCGGCGTGTCCCTTAACGACGACGATAAATGTAGCTTGCTATATTGACCATGTCGTACTTGACATCAACGTGTTATTACAGGTCGAAGGCCACCGCCGTCGAGTAAATAAATTATATTAATTGATAATAACATATGCTCTTCGAACGACTCCTTCTCTATGATGATTACGTCGCTGTATCTTTGTTAGTAGTAGTAGTTTGCTAGTATTTATTGTATGTCTGGCAATTGTTATTATAATTATGTCTTTATAAATGTTTAAATGTCTCGAACTTAAGGAGATAATAAAATTGCGTAAAAATATTATTTTTGGATAAAATTTCTTTTGCTTTAATAATTACATTATTTTTATATTTAAAAATTAGAAGGGGGATTTTTTATTTCTGTACTCCTAAAGTTTTTGTAAATATAAAAATAATGTGATTGTTACATTGTACTTTATTTTAATTAAATTTTTGCTAAAACACATAGCAAAAATAAAATTATTTCTATATAACAACAATTCATCTCTATATAAATAGTTATATAATATAACAAGCGGGCATTTTTAAATACAATATAAAATAAAATTGGAATTTGTTTCTTTAATCTGTTCAGCCTTACATCACAATAAAACTAACTGATTTATCCCGGGTGACAAAAAAGTTATTCTCATAACGAGCAAAGAAGCTTAAAAAAACTCGGTCTACCGGCACAAATGTCGTGCTCCACGTGACGAATAATCCCGCCTAACGATACTCGTTACATGCCATCGTTGGGTCCTCGGATTCATTGCGAGATCGATCGTCCGTTGCGTTGTTTTGCTCGTTAAAAGTCTCGTTGTCTCGCTGCGATTTCGGCGCAACTATATTTGCATTACATAGGTTTTGGCTCTCGCTGCGGTTGCTCTCAAAGATTTAACAGGGCGTTAAGAAGTGAAATATTGACCAGTCGGACTCGCCGAGCGGTTGAATCGTCACACAAGTCCCCTCTTTGACATTCAAAGAATACGTAACAAATCGATTTTTGTAACAATCTTCTTGTAGTAATCAATATCTTCTAGATCATAATTCGTCTTTTATTGGCTCTTGCGTATCTTGCGTATCTTATAATCGTTATTCGAAGTAATATCAGCGTGCGGTCGTAACGGCGTATGATCATATATCAACGCATTTATTTATAAATTGATATTAGTCATCCGTCAAGATTAAGCTAAAAAATAGCTTTTGAATTATAAATGGAATTTTGCAAAAATGTCATTTGAATTTTAGCTTACATTGTGTAAAATTTTAGAATAACATCTTAGAAAATAATTTACAAATTTTATCATTTTTAATTTGTTTTAGTGCTCGTGTGGAGGTCAATTTGATTTATATTTTAATTTATTTATATTTTGTACATTATGTGTGTGTGTGTGTGTGTGTGTGTGTGTGTGTGTGTGTGTGTGTGTGTGTGTGCGTGTGCGTGTGCGTGTGCGTGTGCGTGTGCGTGTGCGTGTGCGTGTGCGTGTGCGTGTGCGTGTGCGTGTGCGTGTGCGTGTGCGTGTGCGTGTGCGTGTGCGTGTGCGTGTGCGTGTGCGTGTGCGCGTGCGCGTGCGCGTGCGCGTGCGCGTGCGCGTGCGCGTGCGCGTGCGCGTGCGCGTGCGCGTGCGCGTGCGCGTGCGCGTGTGTGTGTGTGTGTGTGTGTGTGTGTGTGTGTGTGTGTGTGTGTGTGTGTGTGTGTGTGTAAACAAAAGTCTTTTATTTTTACTTACAATTAATTATATGAACTAAAATATGTTTTAAACAAAATAGTAATTTTTAAGGGTTAACATTGTTTATGCGTCTAGATTATTTTTATTCAAGCACTTATGAGTTAGTACGAATAATCTGTAATAGCATAACAAAAATAAAATTAGATTATATATAGTGTATTAAAAATTATATGGATATATATATATATATATATATATATATATAACAAGAGATAACAATATTAGTTAAATAAAGTATAATAAATGTAATTTCAATGTAGTTTAATGTACAAAATATGCAATTAGTTCGCGTAGTTTTACATTGTTAATCGAGTATAATACGCATGTATTAATAAATTATTGCTATTCGAAATCATTTCATCTACCATCAGTTAAGAGAAATTTATTGCTATGTAACAGCATGAATGCTTCCATAGCGTATTTTGCATTAATAAATTATATGTTAAAATCATGCGGCAATGATTAGTAAAATTTGTCAAATACGTATATGTACAATTCATGATACGTATATTGTACATTTATAGCCTCATAAAGCTAAATTCTAATACAATAATTGTATTAATTGTAATAATTATTATTACTGTTAATTTTGAGATCAGTGAGACGATGATTTAATATCTTTCAAAAGATTTTCTCTCGATGCGTTGTAATCAATATTTCAAACGTAAACATAATCGAACTTAATATATTCGCGGCTACTTATTCCTTACCGTGCTCTGAACAAGATTAGCATTACACGAAAAGTATAAAGCTTTTTGAAAAATTTCAATGAATTTTTATAAGTTCCTACGTACAGTATAGCAGAGTGATAAAATATTCGTAGTGAACTGATACCCTATTAAGAACCGGCCTGACGAGTGTCTCGATTAACATCACGTGTTAATTCAAGAGACAGCTCTGACTTCCATATGCGGACAATTTACAACGTGGCGAACAATTACAAGGACGAAAGCGGAGGGTCGTTATTAGGGCATAATTTGCGAAACTCGAAATTGTCGGCCGAGGCGGTATGAGACAGGCACGACAGATTTATCGTTGACTTATTGTTGGTGCTCGTTTAGCGATCGATAGGGAGTAGTGAGTTTGCAGATATAATCTCGCGGCGCGATAATTATTTAACGAGCTGTTTCAATGTCGAATTTTTGCCTCGCATTCTTGCGCACAAACTCTCTTGTACGTGTTTAACCATGCACCGCCGGACCGACTCTGCTACGCTGGCTGCGTACGCCCGAGCAACAGACTTATTACACACGATGTAATTAGTTCTCAGTGATTGGAAGTATAAGCCACACTTGTACCTTATCCAAGGATATTAATGATTCAATGCGCAGCGTGCGGCAACGCTTCTATTTTCATTTCCTCGACGATAGAACCGATATTTAATAAAGGAATATTATCTTCTCATGCATTTTATAACTAAAATCTTATGGAATTTTCCAACAAATGAGTTTCACAATTTTCAGCACAAAAAAAAACATCTTTAGAGAAACTGTTTTAACTAATTTTAAGAAAAATGTTTTGTTTTTTTTCATGTATTTTATAAACTATAATACTTACATTATTTTTACAAGCAATTTTCGATAAAAATATTATTATTTAAAATGATTAATTAAGCCGTTTTTTGGTGACAATTATAATAGTTTATTTTTCGCAGCATCCAGTTGCATTAATATCGATAAATATGATTTTCTTTTATGATTTTACATTAGATATCACTATAGTATAAGTGTTTCTTCATTGAGACATCTATTGAGACATTTTTTACATTATACGTTTTAATTTTTTTCCTTTAACACTTAAGTGGATATAAAATTGGTAAATGAGCATGAGGCATTGTTGCACGGCTGGATGTGTCATTATTTTTGGTTAGACATAGCCTCTTATAGAGGAATGTCGGTATCGAGTAAAACGGAATCAGTATTGCCGGGTGACTCGGAGTCGCGATAACAAATCTTCGTAACGATCGCACTTAATTACGAGTCGCAGTGCCAAGATTCCACCCTGACACCTTTAATTAATACGAGCTCTGTAGGTGACATATTTATGACAATCACGCAAAAGTCAAGGGTTGAAGCATTTCTTTCTTCTTTCAAAGGGTATTTTCCATTTTTTTTCGCACGGAATGGTATACCTCCGTGTTGTATGTTGTATAATATAATCACAAAAATATCTTATTTAATTCTTTATAAATAATTATTATATACTTTAATGAAACACTATCTTAATAACATAACATAAGAGTGAAATTAATTAAAAAGTTATAAAAAGTTGAGGTAATTATGCAGTATAGGGGACCACCCTCCGATGACCTTGACCTTGACATATGTTGTCAAGGTCACCCTTCTGAGTGATCTTCAGAAGGTTTTAGCCCTCGGTCATTGTTCGTTAAAAAGTTATTAACAAAAAAAGTTTGGAAAATATAGCAGCTATTTTGAGTATTGGAAGGCATAAATAATTAATATATACGTGTGTGTGCCTTGCTTTAAAGAAAATCACAACTTCTATAAAGCAGGGCACACACACGTATATATTAGTTATTTATGCCTTCCAATACTCAAAATAGCTGCTGTATTTTTCAAACTTTTTTTGTTTATAACTTTTTAACGAACAATGACCGAGGGCTAAAACCTTCTGAAGGCCACTCAGAAGGGTGACCTTGACAACATATGTCAAGGTCAAGGTCATCGGAGGGTGGTCCCCTATACTGCATAATTACCTAATTAAGTATCAATATCTATTGTTAGTTAAAAATCTAGTACAATAATCTGCTGTCGTAAAACTCGCCAAAATCATTATTATTACATTATTAATACTATGCAAATCTATTTTCTATAAAACTTTTTTTAATATTACATATTAAATATAAATTAAATTTCTGAGAAGTCCTTCGTGTATGTCTACTTTAAACGTCCCTTAATTTCCTTGCTGTTATTTTTGAATCCTCTATTAAAGATGATTTTTTTTTTCAACTGGCTTTCTTCAACGTTCTTCTCTCGTGGTTCAATTTCTTTGACGATATAAAACTGTCTCCTCCGTAAGCCTCATTCGTATCTCGCGATCAGATCGACTACTTTAACAGTTCTTGACATGGCATGTTCTAATAACAGTACGTAAATAAATAACTAAGATTCCATCCCAATAATTAACTTTTTATTAAACGTAAATATTACATATACGTGCAATCGATCGCCAATCTTTATAAATTCTTTTAGATATTCTAAAAATTGTTAACAAAATAATTCTTAAATTTTTTTCCAAAATAAATAATAAAATAAATTTTAATCTCTTATGAATTTTTCCTTTTCTTGTTAATAAACACATAAAAAGTTGATGAAGGAACGTTTTTTCTTCATCTTTAACATTACTGTCGTCGTCAATCTCAGTTTTCTCCTCGTAGATCACTGCAATTCCTTTGGCGTTTCTTTCTTTGATCTCTCTCTTAGCCTCTTTCCAAGCGATTTTTTTCTACGTATATATAACATTGTACTTCCTTTTTAACTTTAATGTTACTCTCTTCGTCGATCTTAGCTTCTTTCTCTTTATCTACCAATCTTAGTTACTTGTGATTACTGTGAATTCAGATCGACCATTGTTTCCGTGGACAGCTAGTACAATAGTTTTTTGTTATTATTATTTTTACCTTCTTAACGGTTCTCTCGTTGAGAATACTAGTAAAAATTTCATCTAGAGATAAAATTGTCTTACTATTAGTTAGGCTTTATTATCTTGTTTAATCTTTCACGTCTCTATCGTCGATATTTTCACCGTCCCGATTTTTCTTCGTCAATTCGTCAAGGATCTCTTGTTCTTCAGCCGTGAGAGTTGCTCTATTCACGAAATCCGCAATATTAGCTGCGTGTATCATCAACAAGCGTTTTCTCTCTTCCTTCGCGCGTTCCGCCTCAACTAGTTCCAATCTCTGTTGCTCTTTAGCGATTTCCTCAATCCTAGCAATCTCCTCCTCGCGAATCCTGCGGCGGTGCTCAATCAAACTCTCCAGGTCCTTCCGGTACTGTATTTTCATCCTTCTCTTCGCCTCCGCCGTGCACCTCGCCATCTTCTCATCTTCCATAATCTTCCTCATAACTTCTTCGGCCCATGCTCTATCCTCCTCCACAAAACGCAGTTTGCACTGTTCTGTGAAGACTATCTGTTCCCGTAAAGTAGCCGCCAGTTCTTGCTGCATCTTTTTCCTACGCATCGCCTCCTCCATCTCCCTGATTACAAGCTCGCACCTAATCTCTTCAGCTACAAGATCAATCAGTCGCTCTTCCTTATCTCGTTTTCGAGCCTGAGCGTCCAGCATTATCCTCGTTGTTTCCAGCAGGACACGCTCGCGCCTCTTCATCTGCTCCTGTCGGAGTCTGCTCATCTCTTTCGATCTTTCCTCTATCTCCTTCAAGTACTCTAGATCTTTCAGTCGCTTCTCCTCTTCCGCTTTACGCTCCTCTTGTCGACGAATCTCCCTCATCTCCTCGAAGATCAGTTTCTCTTGCCTCGTCCTCTCCACAAGTTCGGATTTTTTCTCCAGCGCCTTCGAGCGTTCCTGTTCCTCCTGTACTCGGTCCACTTCTTTCAAGAACTTCCTGTACTCACGAGCTTCCTCCACAATGACTCTTTTCTCTTCCTTCTTTCGTGTCAACTGCTCGTCCAGCTGCCGCCTATACGCCTCCGACTTCCGTAAGATCGTTGACCGGCACCGGAGATCCTCCTCCAACACTTCCTGTTGTTCCTTGCGGATCAGGTCAGCGATCTCGCGTTTTCGCACGAGCTCGGCGTTTTCGCGAGCCTGTTTCTCATCAAGCTGAGCCTGCAGCCCTTTCACCATATAGGCACGCCGTAATTCAGCCGCCAATTCCGCGATCGCGTCATAAGACTCGCGGTTGCGGCAACTGCGACGAAACTTCGAGAAGTACAAAGCGCTCTCGTTGCTCGGGGGTATTTCTTCCATCGTTAAAAGTTGGTTTTTGTTCTATCCGAAAGAGATCGTGCGTTCGTACGACAGAGATCGTGGAATTAGATGGGAGCCACAGTTGATTAGCTGGGCTGCGTTTTAACACGTTGGAAGTTGGTCATAATCTTCTGGTTTCGCCTGCAAGGGTTACGCTAGTTCATTACAGTCTTGTAGAAAATGGATTAACTTAAGTGCGGAAATAATAAATGTATCTATACATCTTTAAGAATTCTTATTGCAATTTATGTAGGCGTTTGCGATGTATAGCATAAAAGTATAAGATTTAATGTGAGTAATGATCCAACAATAGGTAAACGTGGCAATAGAATTATGTAATTGTATGTAAATCTTAGAATAAATAAATAATTAGTTAAAAAAATATTAAGGAATAAAGAAACCGGAATCATATGCATATATGATTTATTAAGCCAAATAATATATAATAATATATTATAATATATAATATATTATAATATATATAATAATATATAATATAATATATTATAATATATAATATATAATAGTATATATAATATATAATGGTATTAAATATTTGTATAGAGTTAAACTTGAGCGATTAAGTTTGGTATTTAATTCGGTATATTTATTGCGCTATAGTATTCTTCTTAAATAAATTGACCAAATCAATTTTCTGTTTGATGCTACCGTTTTCTAGAATTTTCATTGATTAATAATTACAATATTACAATGGAATTAATAATAATAATAATTTATTATTTAAATAATAATAATTTATTTATTATGCTAATACGTTGACATTTATAATTCATTATAACAATGTGTTGACATATACATAAGATTTTACATTTTTTATTGAATAATTACGTAAACTGATCTTGTTACAATTGTATATGTATGCATTGTTGCTAATTAACTCTTTTTTTAATGGCTTGTATACATTATCTACATACATTCTAATTCTGTAAATTAAAATATGCGTAGGATATCTTCATATCATACTCTTGAAAAGCTTATGCATTAAACATCGTATTATTTGGTTGATTTCTGCTCGTTAAGCGAGCCACATCATATTATGCGTTTTTGTGTCTGTTCACTTTTCTATTCATTCTCTACCGCGCGAAGGCGGACGTGCTAATTAATTAACGTCGTCTGATTCGAAATCGCGCGACTCACACGAGAAACATGCCGCGGCGCGGCGAGAAAGAAGCACTCGGCTTGTCAGCAACAAAAAATTTCTCGCGATGCGGCTTGCACCGTTGCTACGAGTCGCATTTGCATCTCGCATGACGCGAGACCTATATATGCTTGTATACCGAGCTGCATCAACGTTCAGATTAACGGTAGCCTTCACGTTGGCTACTACTACTACTTTTTCTTCTTCTTTTTCTTCTCTTTCTCTCCCCCTTCCCCCACATTTTTTCCTTGCGAGATTTAAGCGCGCCTTGGAAATGTTTGCACACGCATTGAATTGGGTTAATTCAGCAGTGAATGGGAGAAGTGAGCTGCGATGCCACTATACTTTTTCCGTAATAGCTCCTATTGTTGATAATAATTAAAATGAAAACTATTGTTATTAGGTTTCAAGTATTGTGTGTTTGATGCATAAACAAGCCTTGAACTTACTTAGGATCATGATGATTAGGCGCGTTTGCGTGAGATAGGCGCATGTTTGTTGTCGTAATTATATTATAAAATGACTATATTCAATAATTTATATAAATAGCATGAGAATTTACTTATTCATCCTTGAATAAGGTTTATCAATGGTAAAGCAATTAGCGATTCTACTAACGATCAAGAAACAGGAAAGTAAAACGGATGTAATTTATGCCATAATATTGTTATTAACAGATATTTAGATTTATCAACAAATTCTTTTTAATTGTTTATCATATAACATTTAATATCTTTAATATATCTATTATATCGTATCTCTAATATGATGTACAAATTAAAATAGAAATAATTTATCTACGTAATGTTTGTCAGAAGATTAGGAAATCAGATACTTGCTTTCATATAGATACATGTAAGAGGATGAAGCACGTTGCATACGAGGATCGATCTAGAACGCGACGAAATGGCTTACAAATCATCGTTCGAGTTTTCTAAAAAGATACCAAGATTGAATCAGCACTCTGTCCTTATGACTTTGACATATGCGTTCTACAATTGCGAGCCGCTTGTTCGACTAAAGCAGCTGCCGGTTTGAGTGCAGGACTGTAATTTACTGAAGTGCCCACACAGTTAGCGTACGTTTTATCAAAACATCAATGGCAGGATTTTGCAATAACGTTATTGCGATAGATAATAATTCAAATATCTCTTAGTTTAATATAATATATTAGCTTGCATCAAGTAAAAAGTATGACTCCAAATTCTCAAAATGTATAAGAATTATTTGGCTTCAATCAATATCAAGACCTACAATTGCATATTACAATTACAAATAATTTTGTTAAAATTACATTTCATTAAAATTGCATTACATATATTGCATTATAAAATAAGAAATTTGCGAATTGTCTTATTATAAAATATTATTTTATACTAGTTTTGTAAGAAAAACTTTTATTAAAAGCAATATTTTATTTTTAAAATGAAAAGTATTAAGGATTATTTCCAAGATACAGAGAAATTTCTAAAACGTATTTTATCACAAAAATTACAAAGATAAAGTATATGATACTTGGAAGTGTTCTCTTCAATATTAAAGAACAAAGCGTCGAGCTTGAGCAGTATCATTCTTGGACGATTCAAGGTCGCTTATTTCATTAAACAGCAGCGACTCTTGCTCAACGAACCGTTATGATTTATGTATGAGCAACGATATAATTGTTGCTGACCGTTAAAATGTATGTAGACATTACTAATAGCGCAATATCGTTTGCCCGGTTCGAGAATAGTTCGAGCATAGCTTTACGCTTTATGCATATGCAATAGATTTTATAGAGTAAAACGTTCTACGAAATTATGAGCATTTCAATCTCGTATATTTAGTAATAATTGTTTTAAAGACGTGTTATAGAAAGATTAATAATTGTTCGCGTCCAAGAAAAATTTTTACATTAAATATCTTGAGATTTCTAATCTCTAAGAATGAAACAAAAGAAAGAAAGTTCTACAATTCCACATAATAAATTAGAAGCAGAGAGCAGTCCCACAATTTTTCACTTTTAAATTTAAACTATTACTTTTATTTAGTTTTCTATTTTATTTAATATATTTAGTTTAGTTTTTTAAGTTTTATTTTATTTAATTTATAATTTAACTTTTTATTAATGCAATGAATGATAAAAAGAGAGTTTGCACATTTTATTTTCTTAGAAGAAAAATTTAATGCGAAAAAATGTGTTTTCTTCGGTATACTTCAATTTCACGAATCCTTTTTGAGTTTATAACGATCATCTGTGCTATCTGGGAAATGTATTCCAATAAAATTACAGTAAAAATGCAGTAATATCTTTCTGATTCATATAAAATTATTCCAAACAAGATAGAGTGCAAACACTTTTTTTTATCCACTGTACATTTCGTTAAGTTAACTTCTCGGGGTTTCCTGAGGAAACTTCAATGTGCACAAAATGTATCAAGATTCCCAGTTGTCACTATCTATTGTATAATTGTATATACTGAGAGTAAAACCTCGTCAACTAACCCATTCACAGTTAATATTAATTGTATATCGCATTTTTTCAATGAATGCGGTGACTCCGACCGCACGAGGACGCGTGCGCCGTCGTGGAATTATAACTATGAAAACAAGATAAACGTACCTTTTGTGCGCAAGTCCGTGGACACCAAATTCGTGTATGAACCGCAGCAGCCACGTGCAACACACACAAATGTATAACAATCGAAGGTACATCGAGAAACAAAGGAATCTTTAGTTTCACGCCGGACACGTCGTCGCCGTCGTCGAAACGGACGCAAACCGGGGCGACGAATCCGCGCTGCTTCGGGATCTCCTTCGGCGTTTCCGGCCCCGTCGACACGTCGTTTAATTTGCCGGCTCGAAACACGCGACTCGGAGAACGCACGGGTTTAACACGAACGCCACGGCGGATTGAGACCGACTAACCGCCAACCCAACCGGCTTTCCGCGTCGGAGCACACGCGAGCCACAGCACCGCTCTTTGCCGCGGCCCCTTTAAACCCATCCCTCCGAGTCGGAGACTCTGACGGGCCCCCGCGGGAACGTACGGCCCTGAAAAGTGGATGTCGGGGGCGTGTGATTATGTGTGTGAGATGCTAGATATCCGTAGAGTGCGAGGGTCGGAACGGAACACGTTGGGATATTCGATTCGGTTTCGTAACTGCGGCGAACTATACCTGTGGTTATCAAATAACACTGCACCAAATATAATTTCTAAATATATTCGGATATTCTTTCGATACGGTTTAATTGTGCTAGTCTAGACGCGACGATAATCCGTTATACCTGTGGGAGAAAGTGATACCTAATGATACATTGCAATATATCTTAATTTAAAGTTGCTGTTAATTTTAATACATACAGAGTATCTCATTTTAAAAGATCCACACAAATATTTCAAAACCCATAAGTTTTAGAAGGAAACTTTTTAGACAACAGTTGCTTAGTGTTAATAATAATAATAATAATCGTGTGTGTGTGTGTGGTGACCTTTATTTGACCTTGAGTTAAGGTCAGAGCACTATTTCAAGGTCAACTTAGTTTTTCCAAACAGAAATCTCTATTTTTTATTACATACTCTTGTAGTTGATGTCGAGTGTTTACAAAACACTATAATAATAATTAAAGCTCTTTTTCGTTAAAAATTTTATGAAATATTTTAAAAATTCTGTCTTGATATTTTTAATATAAAATAGAAAATATTCTTGTAAAGTATTCACATTTTTATAATTTTACCTTGATTCTTTTATACGTAGAATAATAAAAAAAATCGAATAAAAATATAAATTTTTATATTTGCAATTTTGCAAAATGTATATTGCAATAGAATTTTTTTAAATATTTTTTTATTATTTTTTTACATTAATTGATTTCTTGCATTATTTCACGTTTAAATGTATTAGAGTAAAATCATTGAAAAGTGAATACTTTACGAGATATTTCACATTTTATATTAAAAATATTAAGATATAATTTAAAATATCTCAGAAAATTTTTAACGAAAAAAAGCTTTATTACAGTGTTTTGAAAACGTCTCGATATTAACTGCAAGAATATATGATAAAAAATAGAGATTTTTGTTAGGAAAAACTAAGTTGACCTTGAAATAGTGCTCTGACCTTAACCTAAGGTCAAATAAAGGTCACTACACACACACACACATATCAGATGACTCTCTTAACACTAAATAACTCTTGTCTAAAAAGTTTTCTTCTAAAACTTACGGACTTCGAGATATTTGTGTGGATTTTTGTACTGGAAGCTTTTAACCTTTGTTGTGCACACCTCTTCGAAATTACGTATTGTGCACAGGGGGTATGTCATATCCCAGTCACTTAAAACGTTTATTACAGACGTACAATTCGTTATTTTGACTCAAACAAAATTGCTGGGTATTGTTCAAAACTTCCAAAATAAGGTCTAATAGGTTTCATTAATATTTTGCAACATAAAAAAAATTATAAATGATATGTTAATTAATAAAACCAAAAAATGGACTTTTTTCACTAAAAAATGCATAAAAAATTCAATTTTTAATATTTTTTAATAATTTTTGCGGGATTATTTTCTTGAAATACTACATTTTCAAGGAAAAATATTAGTTTATAGCGGAGTTGAAAAAAGTACATTTATTTTGCTATATGAATTTCGGAACGTCAACTTCTCACCACTGCCAAGAGCAGACTAAAGCCGGGCGGGCAAAACTATGTATAGGATTTTGAAGTGTTATTCTTAGATTACAGATAGATGGCAGCACAGGTCCCGATTCGCATTTAGAAAAACGCGCTGTGAAAATACCCGGAGGTATCTTCTACCCCCGGTGCACAACAAAGGTTAATATAGGTAATATAGAATGTCTCAGGTTTTTCCGTACAAAAATTAGAATTTCTTCAGTATGAAATTCTAACTTTTGCTATAACTTTCTAATAAATTATTTTGGGGTCTATGTTTATGTAAATTTTTTTTCTTATTTCTGCTCATAGAACATACTACTAAAGTTTGTACAGAAAAATTTGGGACACTCTGTATATGTTACATTTTGCATTTTTAAAAAGAAACTGTTCAGGAACTTTGTAAATTAACACTTAGTATTAGAAGTTTCATAACATCCGGATTGTGTTGCGTTTGATAAATGGCACCCTGTAAAAAGAGTGCCATACAGGAATATATATATTTCCTTATCTTTATTTATTCCGCTCACAAACCGCGCCGAAAGGTAGTACTGCACAAGTGTCAGGATATAAAGGCAAATTAGTTCCATTTTTATGGATTTTGATAGCGGTTGTCGGCCATTGCCATTCGCACTTTTGCGAGAACCTGTTTCAACGTCGCGGTTCGGAGGGAAATGGCTCATAATAATCATTTAAGAATCCGAGACACGCCAGGCTCGACGAGAGCTGTGACGGTAAGAGATACGAAACGAGATGTATAGAAAGATATAGAGTGCTCGTATTTAGAAATGGTTTCAACTGAAGGAGAACGTGACTTAATAGCATTATTAAAATAAGCTAAACGGTAGTGGCGGCGGCGGCGGCGCTATTACTCCATAGAAACCGGTCGTTTTAATAGAGTCGTAAAGCACCTTGATATGAGGATAGTGACACTAATCACCGTAATATGCAAGCGCCTTTATTGTCCGGTCACGCCTTTCAAGCCCTTACGCGCACGAGCATGAAGAACTGGGGATTTTAATCTTGGAAAAGATTATTTAAAAAAGACAGAAGTTAAAACGCTGCATATATCTCATGCCGAAGAGATGTCTAATATTTTTCTTTACAAAGAGTAATGAATGGCAAGTGTGCGATAACGCGATGGAAAATGTATTATATTATCACTATCAAAAAATTAGAATATGTACAATGTGAGAAAAAAATATACATACGTGCTCAATACATACACATACGCAATATAATAAACACATAACAAGGTATATATATATATATATATATATATATATATATATATGATAAAAATATTTGTATGTGTATATTGCAAAATATATATCACAGAGAAAAAGATTTCTTTGGATTTAATTTTTATAACATCCAAACAAAGACGATTAGAATGATGCAAACAAACTAATATTTCGATCAATAACTATACGATTGTTAGATTTTTCAAAGAATATGTATCTTTGTCTTAAATAAAAAAGTTGTTTTAAACGAAAGACATATTCTCTTTGGCTTCAATGATATATCAATGCTTTATAGAAAATGTCTGAAAAAAATGTATTGTTTTACATAAATAATTAACTTATTTTACTTAAACAATTATATATTATTTATTCACTGAGAGAAATCTAAGTAGTTGTGGCAACTATTTTTTTGGCAACTCTGCAGTTTAACTACTTGTAACAGTTTAACTAGTTTTCCAAAGTAATAGGAACTAAATAATACTGAATACTATAAAAATATAGTCACAGAAACAATATTTGTCAACTATTAGTTGATAGTTAAATAGCGCCTCAACTATAATTATTATAGTTATATGTATAGACTCCATAAAACAAGATATGACAATAACATTTTCCAAGTTTAGACAATTCCTTGACTTATTGTTTAGACAAATATTTTTTTGTTGTGTAACATACTTCCAGAAGCCGGTGCGGGCGGCAGCGCGGACTCGCGCGGCGAGAGAGTTCGGCTCGCGCCTGCTACGCGGTGCATCGCCAGTATACTTTTGCGTGTTTGAAATTCAACATCGATTCCTATAACTAGGGTCGCTCAGCAGGGTTTTTCCAGCGATCTTTCTAAGGTTCGCCAGTCAGGGTGTGTTCACCCACATATATATTAATCAATTTTGGATTATAAATTTGTATGATATATGTGGCGGCTCACGCCACCAGTAACCAGTAATACTCGCTCGCGCGGTAACTGTAAAGTCGGCAGTTTGTATCGTCGCCGCTAGGCGTCGCATCGCCCGTACATTCTCTCGAGTTCAAAATTCCGCACCGACCTGTATATAAGGAAACCCCCTACGGGACCAAAGCAGATATTTTCAGGCGCTAGTCGCCTAGGTATATTAATTATAAAATTCTTTTTTACGTTAAAATTCTTATTTTTCATGTAATGATTTTTCACTTAATGTTTACTTTTAAGTTTTTTAGTTTAACAAATAAAAAATTATTCTTTATTAGACAACTCTAAAAATTATGTTGATATCACTACAATGAATAATTGAATAATTATTCATGTTACTACAACATACTTTTTGCATACACAATATATTTTTCGTTAATGCCACTACTTTTTTGTAGTTTAAACAGTTTATTTATTGTTGTTATTACAACTATTTTATATATAGTTGAGGCGCTATTTATCCACAAATTTCTAGTCGTTTCAACAAAAAAAATTCTAGTTGCTGGTACACATTTTTTCTCTGAGTGTTTATATATGTAGCGGTCGACCACGACGTATATATAAATAAATAAATAGTAACTAGTTGTCATATCTATCACGCGGATAATCCGAGTGATGGATTCTAATGATGTGTAGAACTGTGAGTGTTAGATAAGGCGGTTTCATCATGGAGTTTTATACCAAAGAAAAATTAAAAACACTTTTATTATATAAATTTGGTTCAAGTTATCCATTAAGCCTAGTAAGAACTTGATCTGTGTACTGGTTGTCGAGATCTCAAAATCTCGGGTACTCGCAACTCGTCGCGTTAAAGATCCACGGTGCGGTCTCACTTCACATACCTACTTGGCGCGAGACACTGTGTCTCTTGATACGATCTATGGTCAAATTTCACATTTGAGTAATTAGGCCGCCTAGCGTGAAAGCGCTTATCATTCGCAGTGACTTTGGAATTTTGCCGAAAATTGTAATAGTTATTTATTGGAAGATATCACTTTAAATAATAGTGTTCTTTCGGGGATAATGTTATTTCCGGGGCCCCTCAATTTGATAGGTGTATTTGATAGATCTTTCGCTGAGAAAGAATGCCGCAAACCACAATGCGCTACGATGCATAGTTTTTGAGATATCGATTTTTAAATGTAATAATAGCAATATAGTTGTATATGGTATTATATATGGGGTTTGCAATTTACCACGTGTGGAAAGTTCACGCATGTACTTTGCAAGGCACACTATGTGTCTAGTTTAACGGTAATGGAGCCCCCCGGGCGGAACCTATACTGCCTCCACGCATACATTTTAGTAGTGTCACGTTCTGACTGTTATAGTTCGTCCGTTTTTTGGTCAATGCATTTAAGCAATTTACCAGGGATTTGGACAAGTCGTGTGAAGGATATTATTATTATATTTATTATTCGGGACCGAAAAGATATTTGAGTTTATACGTATGGTAACGAGGTTATAATTAGGATAATCAACGTCGAAATCGACAGAAATAGGTTTAAAGGGGGGTGCGTTTTCTAGTTGTTGCAATTGTTGGAGGAAGGGGAGAGAATCTTGATTAGAAATGACTGCTTGCTTGATCTGGAATCTGATTAGTTTAATACGAACGCGTTTACCTCCTTTCTTCGTCATTCAGCCGCGTTCACGAAAATAAATTTTAAGCTCGCCACACTCTTCGGCAGCGCTCAGATCCTCAGCGTAGAGGTCAAATTCACTTTCGGGAATTTATCGAGATTATTGTCTTTTTCTGGAAACCAACTCCGTAATCGCCACGGTTTCGACAGCAAAAGTACCGGATCGCCACACTCTTCGTCAGCGCCCCAGCACAGATCGCCACGTTTTGTCAGCGACAACTGCGAGTCGAATCTTAGAAGTGATCGATTTATTGATTAAAAATACGAAATAAGATTCCAGATTTTTAACTTGTTCCTTTTTAAACTTATCTTACTTTTATTCTAGAAATCTCAATACAACTTGTGCGTGAAGCGCGGTCTTATAAGGTATGAGAGTGTAGAGACTAAGCCCCAGAATTGAGCGCGAATGCTCGAACTTAGCGTATAGCGGAACGTAAGAAATCGAATAAGGTTAGGAGAGAGTCTGAGAATTACGTCTAGTCAAAACCGAAGTTAAAACTTATCTGCTTTCCGCGGCGTTTTTCCGCCCTATTTATACCCGAAAAAGACCGGAATCTCCCGCGCGAGATTCCCGCCTTTTTCCTACGCGTTTTAAGGGGGGAGGTATTCTAGAAGCTTCTAGAACATTCTAGAAGCGTAGTTTTGGGCCCATCTGGCCCCCAGCCCTTCAACGGACTCCGATAAGATAATCTAAACATTTACACTAACCCTGGCCGTTTCCAGTTCCGTGAAGTTGGCACCCGACTTTAATAAAATAAATTTTTAAAAAAAGGAAATTGTAGCATTTTCTTTGTAGTTGTTTGTAGTAACAATAATTTTGTTTGTAGTTTTACCGATTTTGCAAAAACAAAGATTTTTAAAAATCATTCTTGCCTAAAATTGAGATATTTGAAATTCGCTCGCGCCATGTGTTTTAGAATCGTTTGTAGTTGTTTGTAGTAACAATAATTTTGTTTGTAGTTGAATAATATAAAAGTTACAACGTATTTGCAATATACAAATAACGTATTTATCTCAATTTTAAAGATATCTCGATTCCGGGTTTTCCGCAGGAATCTTCCAATAGATACGTCACGGGATTAGTTTTCAGCACTTTGACGATTCTAAACACCTCCGAGGTCCAAATTGGTGTGTGTATCCTTTCTTGAAGATTGTCTTGAATTTATTCACGCGTAACGGGAGAGAGGGAAAGAACTTTTGCTAGGCAACAGTTTGCAGATAGTCACATTTCTGATGTGTCTGATAATGGAGCATATTCGTTACAATAACAAAGAATTAGTAAATATGTTGCTTATTTATGGCGAATGCCATAAAAATCAAAGACAAGCCGCAGCCCTCTATGCCGAACGTTTTCCTGATAAGCGACACCCGGGACACGGTTTTTTTTTTTCAAGTTCTATATAATAGAACTTGTCAACATGGAATGTTACACGCTCCAACACGCTCACGGCATGTAGCCCAACGAGATGAGAGAACAATTGATGCTGTAAGAGAGGCAGTTATTGCTAATCCGCATACAAGCACAAGAAGTGTTGCACATGACCTACAGGTGTGCCATACTAGAGTCCACAGAATTATTAAGCATAATCTTGGATGGCATCCATTTAAGAGGCATACAACTCAAAGATTATTTCCTCAAGATTTGCGTCGCCGAGAAGCTTTTTGTGATTGGCTCTCAGAACAAGTAAGAGCAAGATATATTACCAATTGGTGGCTATTGGTTCTTACCACAATTGAGAATAAACAACAATTTTTTTATAAAATATTTTAAAAATCAAATTTTTATTTTTGTCAGCTTTGAGAATCATTAAAGAATTGTAATATTAAAGATATCGATTTATCGTACGACAATAGCCACAAGATTATAATTTAAAAATTTTCATGCCATTTTGATTTCAAATATCTACAAAATCGTAGCAATCAAATTTGTACTTTTGTACCAGGTTGACATAAACAACATCGCTAATGATCAATTATTGAGGAGAATTCTCTGGACAGATGAATGCACTTTCCGCAGTGATGGGCGCATAAACAGACATAATGAACATCATTATGCGAAGGAAAATCCTCATTGCCGAAAAGAAACACACATCCAGGGCCAATTCCATATTAATGTCTGAATGGGAATTTTAGATAATCAAGTTATCGGGCCGTATTTCTTTCCGGAAAATATTAATGTCACAGCAGAAGTTTATTCCGCTTTCCTAGAGGAAATACTACTTAATTTATTAGAAGATGTTCCATTGGCTGTATTACCAAATATTATCTTTCAACAAAATGGCCATCCTGCTCATACATCCCTTCTCGCTCGTAATATATTACATCAAAGATTTCCTAACAGATGGATAGTCATCCATAGCACTCTGCATGAATGGCCCCCACGCTCTCCTGACCTAACACCTATGGATTTTTTTGTATGGGGTTACATACGAGATCAGGTTTATGAGACACTGCCACCTTGTAGAAACGAGTTTATACAAAAAATAGAAGCAGCCTGTTAAGAAATTACACCCGTAATGTTATCGAAAGTGCGAGAAAGCATAATGCGGAGAATCGCGTTATGTGCGGAAGAAAATGGAAGTTATTTTGAACACCTTCTATAATCTTCTGTAAAGATAATACAAATATGATAATTATATTAATGTTATATCAATAAAGTTATTATATAAATATTAACAAAGTTATTGACTATCTCTAATATTAAAATAATATCGAAAATTTTTTAATATTAATAAAGTTATTGAGTTATCTTATTATACTTAATATATTTATCAAATATAGATTGCGGGCTAAATAAAAGCAAGGCGCGATTGGTGGTGCGCGAATATTATAATAATTAAGGGGGAACATATGAGTTGCTTGGGGGGGTTGTCAATCGCCCCGGATTTGCGATCGGTCAATGAGATTTCGTGGTTCGAAGGACCAGAAAGGCAATCCCCTCACAATTTTAATTAGGCGAATAAAGCGAAAAGACAAGCGAAAAAGCGACTCACCGTATCGTTGCCCGATGTTCTCGTGGTGGCCTCGTGGCGTCCGGTCCTCCTTGCGGTGATGGAGAGCGGAAAATGTGCAGCAGGCTAGGATGTGAAAGCACTCACGTGCCGCAGCAGACAGGCAGGCAAAACGTGCAATACGGGCAAACAGGCGATATAGCAGGCACATGTGCAAGAGGCAAGCACGCAAGGCTCGAGCTTAACGTGACGACTTGTCGAGCTCCGAAAGTGCGAGTCCACTCGATCAACTCCGAACCGTGCGAGAGCAAAACGGGTGTGTTCTCGAGTCCACGTTTGAACGGCGAATCCTCCCACGGTACTCCTCGGCTCGCGCACCTGCGAATTGCGGCCGGAGCGAGTACTCATGGTTCCAAATAATTGCGGGCCACCCGTGGGCGGGCAGCACGAGTCGGGTGAGTCGCGCGAGTGTTGCTATCTGTCGCGATCCGCCAACGTCTCGCGCGAGTCCCAAAATACGATTTTGTACGTTGATTGCACGCGCAACTTATCAACTAATATGTACAACAATTACGAATGACACGGACATCTAATATATACAGGCGAGCGCCGAACATGCCGCCCACCAAAATACAATGCTTTGTATTTTTTTTTTTTTTACTCGGAATCCGCGGCCCGCGGTGTGCCCGTCGGCAAGGGGCATAGCTTCACCAAGGGACGCAAGATCGAGCCGTCCGCCACTCGAACCGTGGCGACACGCGGGACACCATTGATACGGAGATGTAGCGTTTCTACACGGCCGCGTTTCCAGCGCAACGGGAACGCGTTATCGTCCCTAATAAGTACCAACGAGCCCACGGTGAGTGGGTTGGCGGAGATCCACCATTTGGGACGCTGCTGTAAAGTATGGAAATACTCTTTGTGCCAGCGCTTCCAGAAATCCTGGTGCATCCGCTGTACCAGCTGCCACCGGCCTAAGCGACTCGTCGCCAGCGGAGTCAGGTTGGGCAAAGGGACGGCCACGAAAGGCTCCATAGTCAAGAAATGTCCGGGAGACAGGACTTCCAAATCCAAGGAATCGGTGCTCAGCGGACAGAGGGGTCGAGAGTTCAGGACGGACTCTATCTGGGTGAGGACCGCCGTGAACTCCTCCAACAAAAGGGTTTGATCCCCTACCACCCGTCGAAGGTGGATTTTAAATGATTTAACATTTGACTCCCAGAGGCCCCCGAAGTGGGGCGCAGAGGGAGGATTGAAGGACCATTGAATCCTTTCTCGCTCCGCCGCGTGGCACATGTGTTGCTCGAGTTCTCGCGCTGCTCCCACAAAATTCGTTTCGCAATCATTGTACAAGAGTGAGCAGCGTCCGCGACGGGATACGAAGCGTCGCAGCGCAGCGAGAAAGGAGTCTGTAGATAATGAAAGAGCGACTTCTAAATGGGTCGCCTTAATTGTGAAGCAGACGAACAGGCATACATAAGCCTTGAAGGAGGAGACTCCCCAAGCTCGGCGGGGTACGATCGAGAACGGCCCCGCAAAGTCTACACCGCTGATTGAAAACGCTTTGACTGCATTAACCCGGTCGGTCGGGAGATCGGCCATAGGAGGCTGGAGGGCGCGAGGATTTGCTCGGAAGCACATATAGCAATCGGCTAAGACGCGGCGGATTGCGTGATGAACCCCGATTATCCAGAATTGCTGGGCGAGCAAATACTGAAGCGTGCGTCTCCCCGGGTGCAGATGCGTACGGTGTGTCTGCTCGATGACGAGCTCGGTAGGTCGGTATTTGCTGGGGAGGAGCACAGGATGCTTAGCCTCAAGCGTCAGCCCCGAGTGGATGAGTCTGCCGCCCACCCTGAGAACACCCGTTGGGTTAAGAAAGGGGGCGAGTCTAATAAACGGCTTGGGCAGCCTCCTCCTGTTTCGAAGTTGATCGATTTCTTCACTGAAGGAAATCGATTGGACGAGTTTAACTACTACTAGTAGCGCCGACTGCGCTTCGAGTTGATCCACGGCCAAGGTCGCGGGCACCGACTTGGCCCCGGATCGACGGGCAAATCTTAAAAAATACGCGATAATCCTACAAATCTTATCCAATGACGAAAACGTATCTAATAGCGAAAGTATAGAATGAGGGGGATCGCAGGCGACGAGGGCTGTGATCCGCTCTTCCTCGCATGGGAGAGTTTCCTCAGAGAGTGTCGGCTCGGTGCGAGATTCAAAGTCTATGAGCCACTCAGGGCCTCTCCACCACAGTGAATTGGCCACGAGTTTGCGAGGGAAAAACCCACGAGAGCAGTAATCGGGATATGACCCCACGCCGAGATCGGGATCTTGTCTTGTATCCGAGTAACGCGGTTGCAAACGAAGGTCTTCCATCGATGCGGGGAAGAGCGGATCCAACACAGGGCCACCCTGGCATCGGACCAGGCGTACTCGGCGTCGATCTCTATGTGTCCCTGCAGGACCTGGCGGACGTACGCGAGCAGATTCGCGAGAAGTAACGCAGCGTAAAACTCTAAACGGGAAAGGGAAATAGCGCGCAACGGAGCTACCTTAGATTTCGCACAAAGTATCGCGATCCCGGTCTCCGCCGGAGCGACCGTACGCAAGTACACGACAGCCCCATATCTTTGCTCGCTTGCATCGCAAAAGCCATGCAATTCGTGCCGAACGTTCGCGCCCGAAAGAAAGGTGCGGGGTATTCGCAGGAGAGCCAACGCGGCAAACTCTGATTTATATCGTTCCCACTGACGGCAAACATCTGATGGGGGTTCGTCGTCCCACTCGAGCTTCAAGATCCACAACTGTTGGATTAATCGTTTTGCGGTAAAAGTCAACGGCGCCAAGAATTTTAATGGATCAAATATGCGTGCTACCTCCGACAGTATCGTTCGCTTAGTGCATCCTCGCGTCAGAGGGTTTAGCTGAAACCCGAAACTGTCTGACTGCGAGTGCTAACGAAAACCCAGAACCTTAAGCGCTTGATCGTCGGCCGACTCGAAGGAAAGCGTCCTCTGACTACAGATTTCCGGATCGAGGCCACCCAACGCGGCGAGGTGGCTACTCGCCCACTTCCGCAACTCAAATCCAGCACTCCGAAAGAGCTCGAGCAATTGATCGCGGAGCGCAACAGCTCTCTCGACGGTTCGGACACTGACGACGACGTCGTCCACGTAGATAGACTCGATCAGCGCCGCGTACACCAACGGGTACTTACTCCGATTGTCGTGAGCCAATTTAAGCAAGCAATAAATCGCCAGAAACGAAGAGGCCGTGGTACCAAAAGTGACCGTCGTGAGTATGTAGTCGAGGATCGGTTCCGATTCCGAAAAGCGCCAGACGATGCACTGATAATTGCGATGCTCCGGGTGGATCCAGATCTGTCGGAACATTTGCTTTACGTCCGCGGTAATGGCCACGGGCTCCGCGCGAAAGAGAAGTAGAACCGCGACTATGTCGAGCTGCAATTTCGGGCCACTAAGCAAGGTATCGTTTAAGGATAGCCCGTTTGGGCATTTCGACGAAGCATCGAAAACTACGCGAAGTTTTGTGGTCGCGCTGTCCAGCTTGTAAACCCCGTGATGGGGCAAATAGTACACGCGACCGTCCGCGGGAAAAGGATCGCTCGCCAGTTCCATGTGGCCGCTTTCTAAATAGTCCTGCATAAACGCGTTATAACCCTCTCGAAACTCCCCATTAGACTTGAAACGACGCTCGAGTGCACGCAGTCGATTAACGGCTACCGGTCGCGAATCTACGAACGTAGGGGGGTCCGAGATGAAAGGATATGAGACAACAAAGCGACCCGAATGGTCGCGATAGGTGGTTTGGTCGAATATCTCTCTGCAACGCCGATCCTGTTCGGAGCAAGGGATGGATTCGGGAACCTCCAATTTCCAGAACTGCCCCACCGCGGCGTCAATCGACTCGATAGTGGTGGCGAAGGAGTGCACGGATTGCACGTGAAGTGAAGGAGAGACCGCGCCCATCACGACCCAGCCGAATGCTGTGTTAAAGGCGTCCGGTTCCCCGATTTTACAGGTACGCCGACCGTCGCACAACACGGACACAAAGGATTCCACCCCCAGCAGAATGTCGATGGAGCCGGGCAAATAAAATTCCGGATCTGCGAGGGGCAGCCCTCGCAGGTGATTCCACGGTTTGGAATCGACACGGCTACCGGGCAACGGCAAGATGATGCGAGGAAGCACGGTGGCTTCCACCGGAAATCGAATGTCGGGCTCATTTCGCACCCGGATTACGAAAGAAGTGAGGCCCCTCGTAGTGGCGGCCCTCGTTTTGCCAACGCCCATCACCGTCGCACGATGCCTTGCCCGAGCGAAACCGCCCCGTTGAAGGCAACTTTCCGTGACAAAATTCGCCTGACTCGCGCTATCGAGCAATATACGAACCGGGAAGGCGCTGCCGTGAGCGTCGAGCGCCTCCGCACGAACCGTCGAGAGCAGGACTACGCGATTCGCAATGCTCGCCATGGAGACGATCGGTTTATCGCCCGTATCCGCCGAAGCCGCGGGGCTGTCCATGACTGGAGTGACCGCCGCGGCGGTCTCGAGCGATGGGACGCCGGCCTGCCCGAAGTGCAGGAGCGAGTGATGCTTTGCCTGACAATGCCGGCAGGTAAACGGGCTAGAGAAATTCCTCAAGGTATGTCCCGTGCGGAGGCAGTTTAGACAGAGTCCCGATTCGCGAGCGAAATTGTGCCGCTCCCGGACCGAAAGCTGCAGGAAAATGGGGCACTTAGCCAGCAAATGCTGCTCCGTACATTTAGGGCACGCGGCGTTTTGGACGACGAGCGAAGTGGTCGACGTGGCCCTCTTTTTACTCGGCAGTGCCGAAGAGTCCGACGCCAATGCGAGAACCGTGCAATATCCCGCTAGATTAGATATATTTATTGGCTCCCCTCAGGGTTGCAAGGCGTTTTGTAGGGACGTTCCCAACCCTTTACATTCACTTAACCTACCTTAGCCTATTTTACATTTAACCTTACATACTAATCGCCCTACCTATCTTTACACACACACACACGCTCGCAAGTTCCCTATCTCTGTGGACTTCCGTTTCCGTTTACAAACTCCTCACTCCTCCTCTTTCTCTCATTCACTCCTCCCCTCCCTTACCTCCCAGTCCCCTCCATCACCCTCTCCCTCCCTTACTCTCTCTAATTTCCTCAGCCATCTCTCCCCCTCCCCTTCTTCCCCCAATACCTCCCCCACCGCTTCCTGCCATGATCTCCCTCCCCCCCAATCTGCACAATCTTCCCACACGTGTTCCCACGTCTCCTCCCCCCCTCCACACACCCTGCACACTCTTCTCTCCTCTGCCATCCAATGTTTCACCCCCCTCATACCACCTCCCAGCCTGAATCTAGCCACCCTCTGCCACTTATTTTCTCCCCAGTTCTTTTTTAAGTACTCCGGTATCCCCTCCCCTTTTATCATGCCATACCACTTGTTAAATTTTGCCTCCCCTATCTCCTTCCACCTCTCTTCTCTTTGCATTCTCTTTTCTCTCTCAAGCACGTCCTCCCCCCTCCACATCCCATCCTCCCTCAGCTCTTCCACCTCCTCTATCTTCCAGCCCCTGCTCTCCACCGCTTCTTTTCTCTCCTCCTCCCATCCCCCCCTACTCACCCCTCTTTTCGCCCTCCTCTTTACCTCCTCCCAGCATTCCCTTGCCAGCTCCCCTTCCTTTCCTTCCTCCAATTTTTTCTCATACCCCCATGCTCTCATAACCGCCCTTCCTCTTAGTTTCTCCCTTTGTAACTCCTCCCTAATCATATATCCCGGTATACATCTTTCCACTCCCAACACCCACCTTAAATATCTTTCCTGTAATCTCTCTATTTCCCCTCTTTCCCTCCACCCCCATATTTCCACTCCGTAACTTATCACCGTCCATATCAACTTATCAAACAACCATATTCTCCTACCCCAATCCCCCCCAAACCTCCTCTTTCCGATCCCCCATATTTGTCCCAGCAACGCCGCCCCTCTCCTCGTCCTCTCTTTTACATGTTCATCCTGCCTCCCATTACATTTTACTACATATCCCAAGTAGCAAAATTTTCTCACCTCCTCTATTATCCTACCCTTCCACCTCCAACTCGCCTTTTTCCATCTTCCTCCCCCTTTTCTGCATCTCATTATCTTCGTTTTTTCACTGTTCAATACCAATCCCTTTCTGTCCAAATACCCCTCCAGTTTTCCTATCATTCCTTTCATATCTTCCTCATTCTCCGCTAACATCGCTATATCGTCTGCATAAGCCAGTGTATATATCTTTCTCTCTCCCAGCTTTATTCCACCCCAGCCCCCTTTTTTCAGTTCATCGTCAATGTCCGCCAGCAGCAAGGTGAACAGAATCGGACTTAACGGACACCCTTGTCTGACTCCCCTTCCTGTCCAAAATCTCTCTCCCATCTCCTCCCCCACCCTTACTCTGCATATCGTCTCCCCCAGCAGTTCTTTACACCTCTCCACCAAGCCCTCTCTTACTCCCCTTTTTCTCATGGCTTCCACTAAAATCCTCCTGTCCACCGAGTCAAAAGCTGCTTTTAAGTCCACGAACATCACCACCATCTTCCCTTTCTTTCCATTTACTTGCCTGTTTATCAGGTGATTCAATACGTAAATGTTGTCCGTGGTCCCAACCCCTCTTCTAAACCCTGTCTGACTCGGTGGCAGCAAGCCCTTCTCTTCAACCTCCTTCCTCAACCTTTCCGCCAGTACGGCAGCATACACTTTGTATGCCGTTTGTGCTAACGTCACCCCTCTGTAGTCCCCCACTCTTTCCCCCTCCCCCTTTTTTCCTATAGGCACTATAATTCCCTCCCTCCAATCTTCCGGCCACCCCTCTCTTTTCCGCACTCTATTGCACACTTCCCATAGCCATTCTTTTACTACCTCCCCTCCAAACTTCCAAACCTCATTCGGAATTCCATCACTTCCCAACGCTTTTCTCTCTCTAAGCTTCTTCACTACCTCCCACACCTCTTTTCTCCTTATCTCCTCTTCCTCCTCCCTCCTCACCCCTCTTCTTGTTCCCATCACAACCCTCCCATTCACTCCTCCCAACAACTCTTTAAAGTACCCATCCCATTCCTGCATACTAATTCCCTCATTCACCCTCCTTCTCCTTTTTCTCTCCCTGTTTACCACCTTCCATACCTGCCCCTCCGTCCTGACCTCCTTTACTTCCTCTTCCCATTTCTCCACTTCTCTTTTTTCTTCCTTTCACATAGCTTCTTGTATCGCTGTTTTTCCTTCCTGTAACTGTCCCCCTCTCCTCCTTCCCTTCTCCATTTCCTTAACATGTTGCCAACTCTCTTTTTTCCCTCCCTACATTCCTCATCCCACCAGCCCCTTCCTCCGCTTTTTTTGCCCCTTCCATTCACTTCCTTTAATACCTCCCTTATCCTCCCCTTCAACCTCTGCCACTCTTCCTCCACTCCCCCTCCTCGAGCTTGCCTGTCCCCCATTAACTCTCTAAATTTTTTCCTGCCCTCTTCTGACCAGTCCCCTCTCCCACTTCCGCTCCTTCCCCCCTTCCCCTTATCCATACCTTCCTCCCGCCCTTCCACCCACGCTGTCACTGGCTGATGGTCTGAATCGACCTTCTCTTCTACCACCACCCGTTCTACCCTTTCCCTTGTCCTCCTGTCCCCTAACACGTAGTCAATCACCGACTCCCCTCTTCCCCCTGTATACGTCCATTCTCCTTCTTCATCACCTCTTATTCCTCCGTTAAAAATCGCCCACCCACGTTCCCCCAGGAATCTACACAGCTTTTTTCCTTCCCCATTTACTTTGCCATCCTTCGATCTCCTCTCTCCTTCCCCCATCTCTTCTTCTCCCTCTTCCACGAACCCTCCTTCCTTACCGGTCCTTGCGTTAAAATCCCCTCCTATCAGCACTCTCACTCCCCTCTCAATCTCCTCCACCCATTCTTTCAGGTCTTCCAACTTCTGGTCCATATCCTTATTTATATATACTCCCACTACCCTCCACCACTCTTTTCCAAGTTTTACTTTTATCGATACTATCCCTTCCTTATCTTTTTTTGTCTTCTCTCTTTCCATCTTGATCCCTGCCCTCACCCCTACTATCATTCCTCCTATCGCCCTTCCCTTCCGGCTCTTCCTCCCTGCTCTCTGCACTTCCCATACGTAGCCTCTTGGCATTTTTTCTTTTATCCTTTCCCACCCCTTACCGTCCACCCACGTTTCGCATAACACCATTACGTCCCAATCCTCCAGCCTTTTCCAAAACTCTTTATCTTTATTTGTTAGTTTCGCCACATTCCAAAAGGCCACCTTATAAATACTACTTCCCCCCCTCTCCCTCTCCTCTCTCCTTCCTCTCCCTCTTCCTCTCCCACTCTTCCACCCAGTTCCTCTCTCTTATCCTTCTCAATTTCTGCTCCTCTTTCTTTCCCCCTACCCGTTCCCTCTCCCTTCTCTATTCCCCCTGCCTTTGCTCTTCCTCTCTTTCATTTTCTTTTCCTTTCCCTTGCCCTTCCTCCCAGGACCTCTCTCTGCCATTCCTAAGCATACCTCTACTCACACCTAACCAACCGGAAACGGAAGTCCCAATATCCCGCTAGAAATCTCGTTAATTGATCATATCGCGGCGATTCCACGGTCATGTGGGCCGCTTCGAACTTCTCCCGGAGCGTGGGAGTGAGCTTTTCGAGTAAATGATTAAGCAGCATAAAGTCCCACGCGTCGACCGGATAATCCAGCATACTCAGAGCGCGCGTGTTCTCGGTGAACACGTCCAGTAACGCGCGGAGGGATTCGGCGGAATCCGCAACCAACGGTTTGGCGTGTACGAACGAACACCAGTACTGCGTCGCTAATTTGCGCTTATTCTGGTAGCGCTCCCGAAGCGCATCATACGCGATCTTGTAATTTTCCGCGGTCAATGGCAGGTTTCTCACCACGCCGAGAGTCTCCCCCGATAGCGAGGCCAACAAGTATTGATATTTTTCGATCGCGGACACACTGCGATTTTCGTGGATCGCCTGGTTATACAGCGCGATAAACGACGGCCATTTGTCAAGATCGCCGTTGAATTGAGGAAGGGCGATCTTCGGTAATTTAATCGCGGAGTGATGCGCCGGCGGCGCGCCCTGCGCGGATTCGTCGGTCTCCCGCGCGGGAACGAAGCTTTCGTAACGCCCTATTACCGCGAACCGCATTGTGTCAAAGTCATTACGTATCACGTCTTCTTGGGCGTATTCTTCATCCGTGGCGTCTTGGATTATTTGGTGGTGAGCCTCCTCAAAATCCTGAACTAATTGCGCTACCGCCGGATACCGAACAAGGAAGGTTGGCCTCATGGCCACGTTGTCTACCGCGAGCTTCGAATATTGATGCACTTCCTGCATGCGCCGAATGCACAGCTCGCGGCGCCGCGCGCTGCTGCCTCGAGTCATCTCGAAATCGGAATACAAGATGTACTTGTCTCAAATTGAGGGCCGTTCGTGAACGCGCGACGCAATCCGTGTTATGCTCGTTAGCCGGTAGCGAAAATATGTACACAACGATACACAACGCACGAACGAAGCAACGAGTTCGAAAGTCGAGAGAATTCAAGGGGTAATAGCCAGCACAACAAACGCAAGAAGTATGTCTCGCTCCGGAATGCGGAGACCAAACAAGCAGTACAATGAGCAAAAGCCGCGCCGCTCGCCAAGGTCGAGAGGGGGCGGACGAAACGAGCTCGAAAACAAAGATTGATGGCGATGAAAGGTTCACGAATAGTCGATCGCCTTTCGCAATTAAATTTTCAAATGCAAAATCCGCAACGATTATGCTGCGATTAGCTCGAGAGATCGGAGTAATGGCGTGCGCGCGAAACAACGAATACGCGGATATATTCGCCGCGACGTGCCGATGCGACGCGCGGACAAGATATACCACGCAAAAGGCACACCGATTATCCAATTTCAATGTCCCGATGGACCGCGAGATCAATGTTCGGTTAATGAACCAAACGAGATGGTCGAGTGATAGCACGCGCGTAAGCAATTATCTCTACGCGGATATCTTCGTCGCAACGTGCCGAGTGCGACGAAGGACGAGAGATATCACGCAGGGCAAGGAGGCACGCGCCGATCACACGATGCAAGAAAATTCGAATAATGGCCCGCACGCAAGCGAGACCACAATAACGCACGCCGATTAGTCGAATGCAATGACAAATGCTTATGCGGAGTTCCGATGAATCGCGCGAAAGGTCGGCGGAAGCTTCTAGACGCGAGAAAGAAAGATCCGGCTCGAAGGACCAATGCTCGGGGGGGTGTCAATCGCCCCGGATTTGCGATCGGTCAATGAGATTTCATGGTTCGCAGGACCAGAGGGGCAATCCCCTCACAATTTTAATTAGGCGAATAAAGCGAAAAAGCAAGCGAAAAAACGACTCACCGTATCGTTGCTCAATGTTCTCGTGGTGGCCTCGTGACGTCCGGTCCTCCCTGTGGTGATGGAGAGCGGAAAGCGTGCAGCAGGCTAGGATGTGCCGGCACTCACGTGCCGTAGCAGGCAGGCAGGCAAAACGTGCAATACGGGCAAGCAGGCGATATAGCAGGCACATGTGCAAGAGGCAAGCACACAAGGCTCGAGCTTAACGTGATGACTTGTCGAGCTCCGAAAGTGCGAGTCCACTCGATCAACTCCGAACCGTGCGAGAGCAAAACGGGTGTGTTCTCGAGTCCACGTTTGAACGGCAAATCCTCCCACGGTACTCCTCGGCTCGCGCACCTGCGAATTGCGGCCGGAGCAAGTACTCATGGTTCCAAATAATTGCGGGCCACCCGTGGGCGGGAAGCACGAGTCGGGTGAGTCGCGCGAGTGTTGTTATCTGTCGCGAGTCCCAAAATACGATTTTGTACGTTGATTGTACGCGCAATTTATCAACTAATATGTACAACAATTACGAATGACACGGACATCTAATATATACAGGCGAGCGCCGAACATGAGTAGACCGCAAGAAAAAAAGGTGAAATTCGGGAACTTTTATCTTGGAAACTATTAATTTAATTCTCGATCCGGGTTTTTTTTTTATTTAAAAGTATCTACATTGAGGCACGTTCACAAATTTTTTTAAGGGAATTTATTCCCTCGGAGCGCTGTTCTCGTGGCCGGCGTAAAATATGACACGGTTCACGATTCCTAGAATATATCGAGAACGGCTGGACCAATTTGCTTCAAATTTATACACAATGTTTTACGATAGTTTTTCTCGTTTTCATCGGGAGAATTTTTTTTATTCAACTAGTTTTTTTTTATCAGACTATTAAGGTTACATTTTACATTCATTTTTCGACCAAAATTTTCGATTTTTATAGTCTGATAAAAAAAAAGTAAAAAAAAATTTCTCGATGGAAACGAGAAAAACCATCGTAAAATATTGTGTATAAATTTGAAGCAAATCGGTCCAGCCGTTCTCGAGATATTCTGGGAACCGTGAACCGTGTCACATTTTACGTCGGCCACGAGAACAGCGCTCCGAGGGAATGAATTCCCTTAAAAAAATTTGTGAACGCGCCTCAATGTAGATACTTTTAACAAAAAAAACCCGGATCAAATCGAATTAATAGTTTCCAATATAAAAATTCCCGAATTTCAACTTTTTTTCTTGCGATCTACTCATATGTTAACCTCTTAATTTTAGCACATAATTTTTTCAACACAAATTTATTGGAGTAGTAAAATCTCTTCCCTCGCCCCGATTAATTTAACTTTCAGATGCTGCATAACTGGCAATATTTGAACGAATTTTTGTTGGAAAAATTATACAATGTTAAAATTATGCAAAACATTCAATTTTAATAGACTTCAACATTGATCGGTTAAAACAGAAGCCAAAGTGACAAGGTATGAAAATACATTTTATAAAGTAAACGTGACAAACGAGGGATACCTTATTTTTCTCTTACGAAGAAAGCTGGATCATAGTCGATCATAGTTATTATACATTGTTATTTTATTATTTCTATTATTTTATTTTACACGGAACAAAATATTTTATACAAAAATTAATATAAATTACATATTGTTACGCCCGTGCTGGACATTGAGTAGAGAAGTCGCGGAAAGCTGTGAAGCGCGCTCCTTGACAACGGGAGTTTGTTGATGGATTTCTTAAGTTCTTTTGAGTTCTCTTTTCTTTGCGAGTTTCGCGAAATACGTGCGCGAGTGTGGAGTGCGGCAGTGCGCGATAGTGTTACGGCGGCGAGCTTACTCGACGAGCGTAACAATATATAGATATATGCAATATATATATATATATATATATATATATATATATATATATATATATATATTTCAAAATATTAATATTTCATCATTAACATTAATAATTAATTCAATATACTGATGCTAATAAGCATCTTTATGTAAATAATACTACTGAATCTCACATAAATCTACAAGGAATTTATTACTGAAAAGTATTCATTAAATATTATGATAATTTGCCTTATATAAACCATTCATTAGCATCATATTTAAAATGTATATTTTATACTAATAAACCTCTTGTTTATGAAATTAAGATTAAGATTTTTAAGATGCACCAGCATCATTTATATATAAAAAATTATATAATGCTTATTAGTATTGTGTGACGTTGCGGCCTGCCGCTTCGTGGCAGCGCCCCGCCGCCGTCACAAGGCGCGGAAATTTGCGCCCAGGGACGAGCCAGAGAGGCGACGACGAGATCTCCAGAGGCCAAAAATCGATATCGTTTCCGCGTTTTGATTTTTCTCTTATTTTCATGTGTAATTGTAATGCGTACGGCGCCTCACCCACACCACGGCGAATCTTCGAGGGAGTACCGAGACCGAGAGGGTTCCGGGAGGACCAAGGACCAAGGACCGAGGAGGGGTGGCGAAAGCGGAAGCTACGTGAATCCCGGGCGGCGAGAGCAACGCGGCAGGCGTACGGCGAATGAGACAGCGATGGACAAGGCCGCCGATAGCGGGGCCCCAGGCGCCTGGGGAAAACCCGGCCTCAGCAATCTGCCTCCACGAAGTACCGGCCCGCGGGGTGACTGATCACCGCCCCGAGGCCAAACCAGAGGCGCACCGGCTAGAACAAAGTCCAGTCCGCTGCTCAGGGACAAATTGTAGAAATCGCTGCGCCGCCGGGGGACCGTTGCGCGCCCCCGAAGGATCCACCTTACGACGATCCTGCGTGAGAATATCGCGCGAGCTTGCACGCTCGCTCTCGATTGGTTGGCACGCCCCTACGGAAGGGGGTGCCGCATCGATTCCGTTATCGAGCGTATATAGCGAGACACTCTCTGGTCGTCCGTCGGCGAGTACGAACGTTTTACTTAAAAGCTACGCGATAGCCACCCCGAGTCCGGAAAACCGTTGCGCTGCGACGATCCTCCGTACGAGGTGACGGCAGGGAGCCCTACGAGGAGACATCACACCGGTGAGGTTGCCCGCAGTAATTAATCGCGAAATGTAACGCCACGACGCTGCCCTCCGGTGCACGCTCTCGTCCGGGATAACGTTATAATATCGCGACGCGTGCGGTCCCTTGAGACCGCGTATCGAACGGCGATCGACAGCGAGAGCGAAGGGCCTCGGGATGGTATCGTGGCCGCGGAATTGAAGTAAAGACGCGATTGCGAGCCTCTGGAGATCGCGATAGATTCGTGGCGAGGTCTGTTACGGCGTGTCCGTTTCGCATAATGTCCGCGCTCGTGGTTGGGCCTCGCGCCTTCCGTATTCCCGGCGTATCAAATTTCTAAACATCGCTCTTGCGGCGTTTCGCGTGCGTCGGCACACCCGTCGCGTTAATCGGTCGTGTGATCGCGTGTTATTATTGCTCGCGGTAATCCCGCACCTGGTTCTCGCGTTTCTTCCAGTATTTCGCGTTACGCCGAGTGTCCCGGCGTCTCGTTTCGCGTGCGAAAATTTCTGAGGACAGTATTGTCTTTGCCCGAATGACCGGTGCTACCTTGGGTCATTTCTCGCGTTAGATTACGTCGGTATTTTCGCGTTTGTTCCATTATTTCGCGTCCCCTTGCGATCGCGCCCAAAATTGATCTCGCGTTATTGTGTTGCATTCGGTCCTCATTACGTCGGGACGTGGCTTACGCCCCGACTCATACTTCCGTTAGGCTTAAGATAATTGCGACAGAATTCTCGCACGACTCCCGGTGTTGCGTTCACGCGCTCTGAGCGGGAGGTATCGCCCTTTCGCGACCTTTCCTGCGAAATCTTACTTTCGAATTCCGCGATTATTTCGCGTTCACGGTTGATGTTCTATATTAATTGTAAGTTTTGTCATACTGTATCTCTCAGCGCCTTCTGCGCGTTTATTATACGATCACGCCGCGCTTCGTTATTCTGGCGTCCACGCTATTACTAATTCTTTTATTTCATTTCTGGCGCTCGCGTGGCTGATGATATGATTGTCTGACCGACCGAATAAATGTTATTTTGATTTGTTAATTGCTTGAGTCGTGTCCTTCCTTATGGCGTGTCACCCTGCCGAAGGTTGCGCCGCCCTTCATCACCCCCGCCCCAGCCCTTAGGTCGAGCTAGCCGATTCCTCGCACATCCGCACGTCTCGCTTTGCGTCTCGTGTTGGTTTTCTGTCGCGATTTCGCGGACGCGCGTTGACGCGTCTGGCGCCCAACGGTAAATTCGTTTCGCGAAGTGCCGGAGGTGCGAGGGAATCGTCGGAGAGGCCCGTCATCCCGCTCTCCTCACTCCTTTTGATCCGACACACGTCCCGGAGCGGTCCGGGAGTGAAAAAGTCGTGACAAAATTTGGCGCCCAACGTGGGGCTGCCGAAAGATCGCCGAAAGGCACGTAAAGGGCTTGCGCTAACGCTACGATAATTTTCGTGCGGGTGACAAGAGTTTCGCGGATTCCTTATTGATTTTTTTTGTGTGTTCTGTTGAAATAAATAAATGATCCTATCCTTTTGTTGGTATGAATTATTATTGACGCTATATTATATGCTATATTATCTGTGTTTAACCTCTTTCTTTCAGCTTAATGAAAAATATTATTTCGATGATTATTCGAATAACCGTGTTCGGGTGGGCTAATCGGTGATTTCGCGATATTATTCGTTACGGCGTAGCGCTTTGGAATTCGGTGTTTACGTTCGGCGAGCTGTCGCGTCTGAAAAACTATTTGCCTATCTTGCGTTACCTTCGCATTCCATTCGCGAGTGTTAGTGTTCGCGTATTATTATTTTCTTTTGAGAATACGGTAGCCTTCCGTAGATTTCGCGCTGAATAGAGACTTTCACATTCCTTCGTGTGTATTGTTGACCGTATATTAGTGCTCGCGTACTATTATTCCCTTTCCGCGATACAGTGGTGCTCCGTTAGCTCTCGCAAAAATTAGGTTCTCTATTTAATAATAAAAGTTCGAATAGACGAGATGGATCCAATCGAGCTCACCGACGAGTGGATTATCTACGCTTCGCGCGAAGAACGAATCGCCGAGTTGAGTCGACGCGAGCTACCTATCGAAGGATCCGATCCCGAGTTGACCCTTCGTTTGTTGCGTTTATTGACGGCCACACGTCGAGAGTCGAGCCGCGTGGCCGACGTCGACGTAAACCGCGCGACGAACCTGGAGTTAAATCAGACGACGGGGACCAAAGCGAACCCCCCGGTCCATACCGAATATCTCGGTGTCCCGGTAGAAATCGTTCGCCCAGATAGTCCGTCCGCTACGATAGGTGCGCGAGCGCATCGTGATCACTCCGACGTTTCGCGGAGTTATACGCCTAGGGCCTCGCACGATCCCGACGGTAACTCCGCGACGGCCATTTATAATATCATGCGGAAATGGGATCTGAAGTTCACAGGCGCGCGCGGAGAGGATGCCGAGACGTTTCTGTTACGTGTCGAGGAGGGCCGCGAATTGATTCCCGTTGCGGACGAGGACATTTTGCGGTGCCTCCCGTTCTTTTTATCGGGCATTGCGCTTTATTGGTTTCGCGGGAAGAGGGAACGCCTAACGACATGGGCCGCGTTTAAAACCGCGTGGCGTACACGTTTTGGGGACCCGGATTTTCAGTTCGCCCTTCGCGACGAGATAATGCGACGGACGCAGGGGGAACACGAAACCGCGACGGATTACCTAACGTGTTTAAATACGCTTTTTGATCGGTTATCGCCGCCGTGGAGTGAGGAGGAAAAGGTCGGCTACGCTCACCGACACCTGCGCCCCCGCCTACAAACCCAGATACCTAGGGATTCGGTTCACGATATGGACGCGCTCGAACGATGGGCCGCTCGGGCGGATGCTAGCAGCCGCGCCGCACAGAATTATCGCGCTCCTCCCACGCCGGAACGCTTCTTCTTCCCGGATCTGGCGTACCGCGCGCCCAAGGGCGCCAACCGCAATTCGGGGGGGGGGACCAACGCGACTCCGTGGCCGCGCTTGGTGTGTCCACTGCGAAATCGAGCGACACCGGGACAGGTGCAAGGAAGGGTAAGGCCAACGGGCCGAAAGCGAATACTTCGGTCGTGGCGGCCGCGCCTGCGACGGGCGGGTCGGGTGATTCGCCGGCTTCCGCGAGCGTGAACCCCATCGCCACGTGCTGGAATTGCGACCAGACAGGACACTTTTCGCGCGATTGTAAAGCTCCGCCGCGGAGACATTGCTACCGGTGCGGGAAGGCCGAGGTCACCACCCGTACTTGCCGAAAAAATATTTATAAATGTAACGTAGCGCATCTTGTCGCTTTGCCAACTCGAGAACTTCGGCACTCGGCGAGACACCGTACGCGATACCCGAAATGCGTGGCAACGTAGCATAGCCGGCGAAGCAGCTACGTCATAGACAACCGAGACAACCGAGACAGTAAATCGTATGTCTAGCTATCATTTTCTCCTCGCTCGAAGCTTGCCGAGCGGCGAGCGCCGGGGCCGGCCGAGCGCGGCCGCCGCGGCCGCAGCATATCCCCTCTAACTGGCTATTTCGGACACGAACCATTAGCACGGACGCAAACCATGTGCGGCTACCGAGCGAAACGACGTAGTTGATGCGCACTTTCTCAGGCGGCGCGTCGGAAAATTCGACACAGAAAAATTGACGAAAAATGCCGGGATGGCCTTTCTCAGGTTTCTCTCTGGTTCCGTGTTGTCGATTTAGTCAATCAAAAATTACGTTTTATTAATATATAGTACGGTCAATGAACTCGGGCTTTCATCCAGTATCTTTCAAAATGTTTATTGCATCATTTCGTCAGTTTTTGGTTCGTTTATCTAGTTTTGAAGTATTGCAATTTTTGCAGCATAAGTGCTTTAACCTCGTTTTTTGCATAAGAGGTCCCCGCACCGCGTTAAATTGGCAAAGTTTACGAACATATATCTCCGGAACCAAACGGTTAAAAAATCCGAAATTTTACAGACACACTCAAGGAACGTTAATCTTTCATTTCATATTAAATTTTCCGGGTTAAGTACATATGACGTTCACGGTGCGAAGATTAATGACAATGGTATTTTTTTCTTCTCATATATTTATTAAATATTGAACGTTTCGGTCTCATCTTCAGTATTCGGTTGTTACTCGATACGGACGGTTCTTCCCTCGAATGGGAGAGGTGTTGATTATTATACACCATTCCTATGGCGGGAACCAGTAGGAGACGGATTCGTATGTATTTGACCGGAAATGAATGTCCGGGAAAGAATCTACCATATGAAATCGTTTGTATTTCGTATGAAGACTTTTGAAATGCAATTGAAAAGGTTTGTGAATCATTCGTTTAATTGTAATTAATTAATTATTTTTACACCATGCATTTAGCCGAAATAGATAAATTAATAAAAGTTTTTATACGGAATCGTTTGTATTTTGTATGAAGAGTTATGAAGTGTGATTAAAAAGGTTTGTGAGTCACCCAGATAATTTTAATTAAATATTTATAAACTCGGTAATTAGCCGAAATATAGATTTTTAGTTATTCATGTTAAAAGAAGAAGGCGCTAGTGTTCCCGAAGGTCCGTCTGCAATCAGAATTAATATGAACGTTTTAAAAATTATTTTATACTGAAATAAATAAATATACAGATTAATAAGCCTGTAGCTATAAGCGATAGTTGCTAATTAAGTTTGTAAAGATGTACCAGCTGTGCAGGGTGAAGAGCAGGTTATCTCAAACGCCCTGCCACAACCCAATTAAAAGAGACTTAAATGTCATTACCGCTGAGAAGTACTTCTTGCCATTTAAGTTAGCATATGTCAGAGCAACCGAATTGTCCATTGCGTTCCACCTTGAATTTTTTTTACAGTCGTTTATTAGGATTGCCCTACTTTTAAATTGAGCGCTTTTTAATGTATTATTATTATTAAACTACCGATATCGATATATTATTAGTAATTTAATATTAAAATTTGACAGAGAGTGACGTAAACTAATTCGCTCATAGTATTATAACAAAGTATTATGCGTTCAAATTCTCGAAAGCTAGCTTCTTTACTATGCTCTCTCTTTATGTCGATCGATTCAGATAAAAATCTCCGAAGTCTTTCTTTCTCTCGCGATATTCCTAGAGTAAAACTGTACAAAAACTCCACAAAAGTGGCGATATTTTTCACGGATCTGGTTTGAGTCTCGGCTCTTGGGGAAGGTACGCATGTAGAAAGAGTACGCCAACACAGTTTATCCTGCTAAAATGGTTATCAATCTCTATAAGTTCTTTATTGTTTACACTTAAATTATAGAATATCTAAACGTTTCTTTTTTTTCGATGTCCTGTGAAATTGTACAATAGAGTTACAAATAAAGATAAAGCCACACTTTACGTATAATCTGATTCAGTCTTTGCTAATGTTACATAATAACGTGCGAAAGAACTAACAGTTAGACTATTTAAGAGGCTATTTAAGAATTTTAATTAAGATACTGAAAGCATAAAACTGTTCAGCTAGCTTTACACAAAGATATTGGTCTTCTTTTTTATGAAATCGTCAAATTATGATTATGATACATTTCTACATTATCACCAGCATCGAATCTAATCTTATTTATCGTGATACTCTTGAGAAACTGTTAATCCATTGTCTTAACTCGATCGCGGCGCAGAACTGCGTCCACCAATGTAGTTTCTCTCCATATATACATCTCCATCTTCATTTAGATAGAGCGCATTGTGGTATATCCGTGCCATGACGGTTCTTTCAACCACGACTCGCCAAATCTAACTGGTTGACGCTCGCCGCTGAAAATAAGAAATAAGTTCAGACGTCTCTGAGCACTCCGTTAAGATCAATTGCGAGATAAATAATTATATTCATGTACATTGCCAGATCGGATCGTTATCCATTTCCACGTGGACCTTCCCTAGAAAATTATCCACCAGATCCTGTTTCTCGTCTGCTAACGTAAGCTTTTTAAACTCTTCGCAGAAACGCAGGAGAAAAGCCTTCTTTTTTCCAAAAATACTCTCACACAAACGGATACAAGATGATTATTGATAGCATCCCGATCGCACTTAACTCGCACGCATAATCTGAAAAATATTATTATTAAACGGTTAACATCTTACATTTAAACATCTTACATTTACTTATACGTTACATACAAAGATGATATTTATATATAAACAGTACCTATCTAAGTGAGCTAATGTCGACAGCAATCCCTGACGACATCTGATTAAATATGCGATATAAGGAGATCGCTTTTGATAATCCTCTCGAAGTGATTTGAAGAGCTTTCTACATCCATCGTCATTAAATAGACGCACGCAACGTAAAGTTTCATGAAGATGAGCTAGTAATGCTCTATTCTGCAGGTTTATAGCTTCTGCCAATTGTAGTTGTAAAAACGCAACCAGTTCGTTTTCTTTCTGCGACTAACAATGTCTCTGTAATAAAATGTTATATGCAAATATTTGAACATTAAATAATTAAGTAATCCATAAAAAAAAAATCACACTTTGTTTTGTACGCCATGATTAAAAAATAATACAATAAATACCTCTGAAGTATTCCATGGAATGTGTTGAAGGTCAGCAGTGCTAAGTACCATAAGTAATTTTATTTTAGCATCCGCAAAAGCATAAGAGTTCTACATTATTCGAATTGATTGAAAGTCTTTCGTCTTCCACCTCTTTTGTACGGGACTGATTGCTTTCGACCGAAGCTGTATCGCCTAGCTGCGCTTCGCTTTCTTCTGTATTTCGCTAATATATCATCGGTAGTATCTGAAATTAATCAAAAGAACAATTTATTACTGTCTAAAACTTGCAGGAAAACTTTTCCTTTTTTTTAGCATTATATACTTTCCGATTTATCTTCGATTCTACAAAACTATTAAAACAGAAACCGTTCATATTGTAACAAAATAATATATGATAATTGTTAATAGTTATTTATTAATATCTTACCGCCCGCGACATTATATACCGGATGATGTTACATCTTCAACTTGATGTTACTCTACAAACTTTATATTGCTTGTTTCGAAGAACATTCTCTGTTCCAAATAATACACCTATCCTGTCATCCTCTTTCTTATAACGCACCTGATTTGGCGATGCACCTAGCTCCAGAGCTTGACAACCTTGAGCAATTTTAGAGAGATCATTGACGAGCTTCTCGAAGAGATTCGCTGCTGGGATCGCAATTGTAGTTAACGTAGATGTCGACGACGCTCTGGGCATCCGCACAGATCCTCGTAAGCGCATGTATGACCATCCACTTGTGCTCAAAAGAGCTGCTACAGGTCTCGAGGATGTTCATAAAGATCTCCTTAAAAAACACCTCAATCTGCATCATGAGGTGCATCTTGAAACGGGCGAGCAGCGCCAGGAACAGCGCTAACGACAGCTCGAACACTTCCGGCATCAAAGACACGCCATTCTTTGACAGCACGACACACAAGTACTGTTTAATGGCGATAACAAACATCTCGTTAGAGCGCAATATTGGACCGGCATTCTGCAAGATTCCCAGAAGTAACTGAAGCGACAAGATCTTGGAACGGAGCTCGTGCGATATTGGATCGGGAGTGCCGTCCGGCAGCGTTTTCATAGAGAGCTTGCAGAGAGCGCGAAACACCAGGACTGCATCATTTTGCAGCACATGGGTGAATTTTGCAGTTACCATGTTGTCATTCTCAGCGGCTGCCTCGTCACCGTTGTTCTCCGGACTACCGTTCTCCAAACTGACTTTCTCTTCCAATGGCACCACGGATTTTACTACATCATCAAGAATACTCTTGACAATTGTTTGAGAATCAATGTTATCATTACTAGGAGCATTCTCTGGACTAACCTTGGCTTCAGTTTCGCCGTTTGCTATGACAGAACTCTCCTGCTGATGTTCCCCATCAAGCCTCACGATCTCTTCCTCCGCCTGAGTCTCTATTCGCGCAAAGATCACGTTGATCATCTGCGTGAGAGTCGCACGGGCTGTTGTTTGATTCACCAGGTTACGCGACGCCAAGTAAACGTTGTAAACAATACAAATTGTTTAACAGTACCGTACTCTCGTGTACCTCTACACCTCCGCTGGCTTGTCATTACAGTCAGCAGAACTTTAATAATCTGCAGCTGCACGCACCCTCATCGGTCTGTGGACCGGTGAAGCAACCGCAGATTGTCTCGACAATGCGCACAATCAGTAGCTTGTTAGGCTCCGTTGAATCAGGCACATTGCCAGTGAGATGGCTATATGCGATTAACTTCGGCAGGCAGTCCAGTGCTGTGTCACCACAATCCGTAGTGACTAGCTCTGACATGCTGATTCAAATGGCAAGAAGTACTTCTCAGCGGTAATGACATTAGAGTCGCTCAATTGGGCTGTGGCAGGGCGTTTGAGATAACCTCTTTACCCTGCACAGCTGGTACATCTTTGATCTCGTTACGGAGGTCCTCTGCAAGACAGAATATTAGTCACAAACTTAATTAGCAACTATCGCTTATAATTACAAGCTTATTAGTCTGTATATTTATTTATTTCACTATAAAATAATTTTTAAAACGTTTATATTAATTCTGATTGCAGACGGACCTTCGAGAACACTAGCGCCTTCTTCTTTTAACATAATTAACTAAAAATCTATATTTCGGCTAATTACCGAGTTTATAAATATTTAATTGAAATTATCTGGGTGACTCACAAATCTTTTTAATCACACTTCATAACTCGTCATACAAAATACAAACGATTCCGTATAAAAACTTTTATTAATTTATCTATTTCGGCTAAATGCATGGTGTAAAAATAATTAATTAATTACAATTAAACGAATAACTCACAAACCTTTTCAATTGCACTTCAAAAGTCTTCATACGAAATACAAACGATTTCATATGGTAGATTCTTTCCCGGATATTCATTTCCGGTCAAATACATACGAATAGGAGACGGTACCACTTTCCATTTCCATTCGTCGAATGAATACTGTTCGGCTCGCAACTGCTACATCACCATTGGGAACGGGCATGATGACGTCAGCTGGCCAATATGGCGGCCATAATCCACTACGTCAACACGTGAGACATATGTGTGATCACGCATTTTTGTCAATATAAAGATAAAGAAAGCATAAATCAGTGTAAAGTAAAAGTGAATCATGTTTCTAACATTGTTAGAAATCTGCAGATATGCAGACTCAATTCTGTCGTCTCGAAATATCGTGGAAGGAGAGAAATTATTAACAAGCTGGACATATCGTATCTTGTTGAATGATACACTTAATTTCAAGATGTTTGCAAACATCTAGTTTGAAAAGCGGAATTCCTCACAAAATTGAAGGAAGCATATATCTCAACGAATAGTGGCCTCCTCACCGATTGCGTTCAACTTGGGCTTAATCGACGCGTTTTTGCACGAAACGACCGAATCTGGCAAAAAACGTGTCGCTCTGCCCCGCGAAGCGAGATATTAACGGTTAAAGTTAACAGGAATTAGGTTATGATTCCTGTCATACCGACGAGATACAGCAACACTGAACTTGCCCTGCGGCCATATGCGCATGCTCAGTGGTCGCACGCGCATGTAAAACTGCGCCAATTTTAAATGAATCATTTGTGCAGAATAACCAAGCATCTCGATTCAAGCAGCTAGGTTGTGACCGAACGGTCTATTATGGATCACCATTCATACGCGGCACGCGCACTGAATTTGGATTTATTTTTGTTTTCTCACGGTCGCTACTCGATTTTAGTCTAAGAAACCGAGAAAGAAATAATATTGCCGAATCTGACCCTATTTTTTGCCCCCGCTAATTCCCCTCTTCTTTCTGTTTCAGGTATCTTTTAATAATCGTGACTCTATTTTAATTTAAAGGTATAAATTTAATTTTCTTTGTGTTTCAGATACAACGATCAAAATATTCCCTGATTTGAGTACAATGTTTAACAAATTTGATTTATACGGTCACTATAATGAGTGAATACGCCTCGCGCTCATGGAAAGGAATACACGTTGTTACAGACGCAACTACGGACTCATGCACGCGCCGTACGCGGGTATGTCCACTGGTTCGGTTAAGAGAATCTTCGACTCGTCAGAAGGACCGTCGACCGCACTTGTCGAGATCTCCCACCGGACTCCTCGATGCCTGGATCTCTCGATGCCTATCCGGACTGCCGGTTTTGCCCCCACTTCTCGTCTGGCACGCCCATTTCGCGCCTTGAGCTTATGGCAGTGATCCTTTGGCCATCCATCACTTCTGACAGTCGCCTTTGTTTGCACGCTTCCGCGTTCCACATTTATTCGAGAATAACACCTTTTGTTCTCGCGTTTTTCGGTGTTTGCGCCGCTCGTAATTCGCATTCTGTCACGTACGCTCGCACAACATCTGGATCGCAGATGTGACTTCGCGAATGTTCGATTCGATTCTATACGCGTTGTTTGATTTTCCATTCCATTCATTTATTCATTCTAATAATTCATGTGACTTTTGTCAAGCTCTTGAAAATTTCCATTTCCTTATGAAAATCAATCAACGTGCTTAAAAAGGTGAATCGCATCGCCCTTTCGCTTACAATAACTTTCCTGACTTTATCCGCGCAGTGGGTCGCTCGCGTCATCCTTCGCTCGCCCCTGGTTTGCCTTTTTGCTATTCGCTCGGTCAATCCCTTTTGGATCACCCTCTGTATCTCGTTCGCATGGCCGACATATTTATTTATCGTTCGTTCAGCTGACCTACCGCTTGCCGTTCGGAATCGCGCGCTCCGACTCATCTCTGATGCGTTGGCTCGCGAATTTCGTACTTTACGGTGATTTTTATTTTGCGACACCCTATATATCCTTGTACGTACCTTATCTATTCGTCCGGTGACTCTCGTATCGCGTTCGCCCCGTGGTTCCCGTTTTTCATATCCACGCGTGGCATTTGTTTGCGAGCCACCCTATATATTCTCGAGCGCCGCGTCTTGCCCCGTCGTGCGGTGCTTGGCCGAGTTGCCGTCGTGGTGCTTAATTTTCGGTTCCGCGTCCCCTTGGTTCGCGATTTCGTTATCTACGTCTCGCGGTTCACGCGTCTCACCGGATCTCGAAATTTTAGCCTCCCATACGTGAATTTTCGTCGTTTAAATTTCCCTCGGTTCGTTGCGTTACCCCGTTCGACTATCGTCGTGCCCACGGTTTCGCCCCCGTTCGCGCCTTTCGCGGATCGTGTTGGGAAATCAACTTTTGACATCGTTTTCGAGGAACTCTATTATGCGTTTTATTTCATATAAAATAAATCTGTGGTCAAGGTATATATATATATATATATATATATATATATATATATATATCTTGGTTTCTGCGTCGCTCGCCTTGGATCACCTGGATCCTTAATCTCACTACTTTGTCCCTAATCGGTTTTGCCGGACGAGTTTGTACTAAATTTCATTCTTGTAAATCTACGTAGCAAAAACTGTAAACCTATCTCGCACGTGGCGCCATTCTATACATTGACATTTGCCATCTTGTAAATAATTATATAAATCAATATTGTGTAAATAATGCTTTTTCTTAAAACTATAAATCCACTTTATTAACCTCATCTTTTTGTAAATAAATGTCCATCTTGTCGGGTGAGTATTCAGGTAAGTATACGTATATATATGTCTCGATCGCTATAATTATTACTTTACTTAATCGTAAGTAAATCTTACTTAACTAATAATGATTATTTTTAGTTGCGATTGCCGCAAGTGTCGCTATCGACCGGTATTGCCCCCTGCCGGGTTTGCCCCGTCGCTCGGGATGTCCTATCATTATGACTTGACTTTAATATTTATCACCTGTGCATTTTGCACATCGTTTAGCACATTCTATAATCTATTCGCGGTTTCTCTATGCCTATCGCATATTATTCGCAGTGATTATAAGGAACTTTTTATTGACTATAAATGATTGTTCAGTCTTTTGCACTCTTGGCCTTCGCCTCGCACGCACTTGATTTGCACGATAACTATATCTTAATCTTAATCTTTATCTCGCACGATATTTCAAAACGCAAAACAATTTTCATTTTAATTTTTTCACAAACACATATGTATACAGTCTTCTATCTCTTTCACTTCTTCCAGGTACGGTTTTCCGGTGCCAGATCCATTGGTCCCCCGGATCTGGTCGCGTTGATCTTCTCGTCTTCCCTCAGTCGTTTCGCCGCCGACTTCTTCACCATCACTACGGGTGTTGTTATTAGCCTCTGGTCGGTGATGATCGGTTTCGGGTTGTTCATGGTTGCTGTTGACGGCTCAGCTTCAGCCGTTGGCTGCAAGGTCTCACGCTGGGAGTTTCATTAGTTTAATTATGCGTGGAAAGCATGCGCGCGCGCGCGCGCGCACGCACACACACACACACACACATACACAGTAAAGGCATCGATTCATACTGTTGCAATGCTTCTTTGGTTTTCTTATTCCAGGAGCACTTGACATCAGTGCAAGACAGTTCGTCAAGCTTCAAAAGTTCAACTCTTAAAATATAAAAAGAAATGAAACATTAAAATAGAAAAAACTAAATTATGCATTAATACATTAATCGTCTTAGAATAATTTCTTAAATTGCATGCGAATTGACAGTTATATATGCGATAAACTGATTATCTTTTAAAACTTTCTGTTCATTGAAGTTAGAAAAAATATTGGTTGTTAAAGTGATCAGTATATACTATAAATTTTACTTACACTACATGTATATCAAAAGATTATTATTATAAAAAATTATGATATTCAACTTACATAAAAAACATACATACCTTTGACAAAACATGAGTGCTGCAATACATTTTTACATCATCCGCTGTTTCCTGCTTTGCAAGGGCAGCACATTTTAACAATTTCTTCATTAGTTGAAATGCTTCCTTCAATTTTGTGAGGAATTCCGCTTTTCAAGCTAGATGTTTGCAAACATCTTGCAATTAAGGGTATCATTCAACAAGATACGATATGTCCAGCTTGTAATAATTTCTCTCCTTCCACGATATTTCGAGACGACAGAGTTGAATCTGCATATCTGCAGATTTCTAACAATGTTAGAAACATGATTCACTTTTACTTTACATTGATTTATGCTTTCTTTATCTTTATATCGACAAAAATGCGTGAGCACACACATATGTCTCACGTGTTGACGTGGTGGATTATGGCCGCCATATTAACCAGTTGACGTCATCATGCTCGTTCCCAATGGTCCAATCCGAGACCGAAACGTTCAATATTTAATAAATATATGAGAAGAAAAAAATACCATTGTCATTAATCTTCGCACCGTGAACGGCGAACTGCTCTCAATTAGCCACGTATCTACATTATTGGATTTCCAAACAGAGCTTTTTTACTCTTCAATTTTATTTAAGATACTCCTTCTCTTCCTCCTCCTAACGCCGCGACGTCTTATGACATATAAGGCCTGTTCTTTTCTGCACGGTTCATCTTTCTCTCTTTTTCTTTTCACGCGTTAGAGAGAAAAAGAGAAAAGATAAACCGTGCAAGAAGTTCAGCTGAAAAGAACAGGCACAGGCCTATAGTATATAGGTATATCAGAGAAATGTCCCTTTCACTTTTTCGACGCTGGCGGCGCAGGTATCGCCAGTTTCGATATCGCGCGCGTATTTCGATCAATCTAGTAGGTAAATTAGGTCGATAGACTTATCGGTCAGAAGGAAGATTTCAATTTAGGTAAATTAGGTATATATCTTATTCAATAATATAAGTCAATTGCTTAATTCTTATTGTTTATCTGAGCTGGATTCGGGGAGCGCGCCATTAGCGCTATTTGCTTGTTTTATCCTTGTTTTACACCTGCTGAGCGATAAAGACAGAATGATGCAATAGTGCTAAGTGCTAATAGCGCGCTCCTCGAATGCAGCCCTGGAGAGAGAGAGATTTCGTATCCTTACATCGTATTACCACCGCTGCCGGAAAAGAAGGTTCTCTACGCTTGGCAGAAAGTGCCGCTAGGGAATTTTTAAGTCGATTCTTATGAATCAAGCTTGAATTCGATGTCCACGTGTCCCAGGTTGCCGATGACGGGATCCAGATAGTGCCCTTCATAGTTTTCGGTGTCCAGGTGTAATCGTACGTTGAATTCGATGTCTAGGTGTCCCAGGTTGCCGATGACGAGGTCCAGATAGCGCGCTCCATAGTTTTCGGTGTCTAGGTGTAATAATACCTTGAATTTGATGTCTACATGTCCCAGGTTGACGATGACGAGGTCCACATAATGCGCTTCGTAGTTTTTGGTGTCTAGGTGTATTAATAACTTTAAATCCGAATGTAGGACACGTAGATATCGAATCAAGGTATTAATACACGTAGACACCGAAAACTACGAAGCGCACTATGTAGACCTCGTCATCGGCAACGTGGGATACCTAGACATCGAATTTAACGTATTATTACACCTGGACACACCAAAAACTATGGAGCGCACTATCTAGAACCCGTCATCGGTAACCTGGAACACGTGGACATCGAATTTAAGGTATTAATACACCTGCACACCGAAAAATATGGAGCGCACTATGTGGACCTCGTCATCGGCAACCTGGGACACCTAGACATCGAATTCAAGCTTGATTCATAAGAATCGACTTAAAAATTCCCTAGCGGCAGAATTAAAATTATGTCATAACATAATAAAAATTCGTTAAATTAACATTATGTCTAGACATAATAAAAATTAGACGAATTAAAATTATGTCTAGACATAATAAAAATTGAATGAATTAAAATTGTCTTGACATAATAAAAATTGGATGAATTAAAATTATGTCTGACAAAAATAATTCCGCATTTTTATTATGTGTATACACATAATTTTAATTCATACAATTTTTATTATGTGTACACATAATTTGTTTTCGAATGAATGTAAAACGTATTTGTTATAATATCCATTATTGAAAATCGATATGCGCGACAAAAGCTCTTGTATATCATTAATTATGTTATTATTTATTATATATTTTTTTATCCATATATATTTTCAGTATTATTGTTAGTGATTCGACAAGCGAGACAATACAAGAAAAAGACAATATTTAAATTATTTTCAGGCAATTGAATATCATTCAATCATTGATGCTTGATAATACAAGAATTACATTATTTTTTTTCATACTTAAAATTGACAATCAATTTAAAATCTTGTCTCGATCTTGTCTCGATTTCATTTTCTTGACATCTGACATTCAATTAGTGATTTAAAACGAAGCGAGACTTCAAGTCAAGCATTTCGTCCAATTTTTCTTGCGTTTATTATTTGTTTTTGAATGTTGTCTCGATGTTAATGTAACCGTATTTATCTCGAATCGTAATACACGAAGCAATCAAGCAAAAATCTCTAAACTTATGCTTATACTTTATTGTTATTTCAAAAACTTTTTTTCAAATTTTGATTGATTTCTGACTAATTTTAGGAAACTGAAAAAGAAATTTAAAGACTACTTAACCAGATCTTTATAAATTAATTTATAAGTAATTATTATTATTATTATTATTATAAGGCGTTAGAAACTCGAAAGTTCATTGCCGCAGACACCAAATCCCGCCACATTTACAAGTAATTTATTTACCCAAAAGACGATATTTTTTTATAATAAATAAGAAACATGTTAATTTAATAGATAGAAACTATAGAAAAAAATAACACAACTTACCTGTTTATTTTTACATGTAAAATATATTATAAAAAATTATAATTATTAATTATATTATATATATATATTTATATTATATTATTAATTATATTATTAATTATTATTATTATTTCTTTATTTATTTATTATTTACACAAAGAGAGATTAAAATAAAGGATTGTGTGTTGTTTTTCCAAATTAAAAATATTGAAATTTTGATAACATTTGCGTTTGTATCTCTAAATCTAAAAATATAAAAACTACAGGCCTTTAAAAATTAAGCGCGTACTCTTGCCAGCTTTTCCACTATCAAAAATTTAAAATAAAAAAATTTTTACACAAGAAAATTTAAATTAAAATTTATTTTTTAATTAATTCAGCATTAAATTAATATTTAAAAGAATGACACAAAGAATGATACAATAACACCATAAAAATCAAATTAAGAAAAAAGAAAAAAAAATAAATAATAAGAAAAATTTAAATTCCGTCACACATTGCACTTAAATATTTTGCTTATTTTTCGGTACTTTCAAATGTCGTTATTATTTTTGAAGAGAAGCTGCAAGTAAGCTACGAATTTAAGCATAATAAGCTTCGTGCTGATTTATTGTTGAGTCGATTGCGATGTTTTCGGATTACTAGCGATGCCTTCGAAAAAAAACGTTCCACTAAAACGGATGTAGCCTGAATACTAAAATAATCTCGTGCCATTGAAGCTAATATGGGAAATTGCTTTTCATTTTGATTCCACCAAGAAAAAATATTTTCATTTTTATCAGCTCGTTGAAGACGCAAATAATCATCTAACTCTTTTCGCCAATTTGTACTTAAATTTTGATTTGATTTATTCGATTCAAAAAGAGATCCTAAATCCAGTACTATATCATCGAGTGTCGTGGCAGGAACATTTTCCAAACTTTCATCAAAACTTACAGGTATTGTAGAAAGATTAGCTTGATCGAGCATTCTTGGTTCGTAATATTTAGTTCGGTATATGAATTCAAATTGCTTTATTGATTCTTCTATCATTTTTCTACCCCATGTTGTTAGTTGGAAAGTCTCTACTTTGTGTCGTGGATCGAGAATAAGTATTATGCAATAAATCCAATTAGACTTTCTGTAGTATTTGATTAATTTGTCTCGGGCTGCAGTAACAACTTGATAGACAACATTCTTTGTGACAAAATTGTCAGGCAAATTTTGATATGATAAAATGAACGTTTCAAGTTTATCAAGCATCATATTAATACCAATTACAACAAGCGGTAAAGTTATATATTTTTTGCCACTTAGAGTAGTTGACAAAACTTTAAACTGCCGTAGGAATTTAATTAGAATATTCAAAAGAGACCACTCCGATAAAAGGTATTTCTTCATAATATTATTATTTTCGCACAATAAATTTAGAGCTTGCTTCATCTGCAGGGCAGAGTCTATCATGTCACAAACCAAATTCCACCGTGTAGCTACACCTAGATTTGGTGAAATCATGCGAGAATTTGTTGTTTTGCAACATAATTTCAATTTATTTGTCCACTGTTCTGAATAATTAATTTTGCGAAAAAGATGTTGAAGTTTTGTAAGTACTCTCGTACAATTATCGGGATAAATCTCTTCCTTCATCGGATTCGCTCGGTTCGTCGTCTATCTCATCGATATTAGACTGTATTAGTCTAAGCATATCATTCACGGCTAAATTTATTACATGTGCAAAACAATGAAAATGTTGATTATTTGGGTCAAAAACTAATATTTTCAGCATCCATGAGTGGTTCTAGCTTTTTCATAAATTTTGTATTTGCCGATGCATTGTCGAGAGTTGTGCCTTGTACTTTAGAAAAGAAATTCCATGGTTTTAAGCTCTTGTAAAAGATTTCGGCAATATCTTTACCAGAATGACGACCATTAGAAGGTGCAAAATCTACAACTAGAGATTGAATGTTCCATTAATCATCAATAATATGAGCCGTTATCCCATAGTAAGATTTATGAGCTATTGACGTTCAAGCGTCAATAGTAAAAGAAATATTCGAAACATTGTCGTGAAGTATCTTGAACACTATTGCCTGCATTTTAGAGAATCGTTCTAAAGTTTTGGATCGCATTCCATCATGCTTTGGAATATTTTCATAAATATAACCATTTAGACGATATTAAGATTTAAAGTTCAAAGTATAAACCTTAATATCGTCTAAATAGTTATATTTATGAAAAAAATATAAGAGACTTTTTTTGTAGATCGTTAAATTTTCTACAAAAATATGTATTGATTATTTCATAATTTTTGATAGTCGATATGATACAAAATTCATAAGAAGCAAAAATAAGTTTTATAAAATTTATCAAACTTTAATTTTAAATATCTTTTGAACGGTTAAATTTATGAAAAAATGATAAGAGATCTTTTTTGTAGAACGGTAAATTTACTACAAAAAGTCTATGTGGCGCAATGCTGTATTACTGTTTGTTAGATAGTTATAAAATTTTTTCTATCTTACTAAATAAAAAATAAAAAATCGCGATGAGCGACCTGTTAATATTAATATTAAAGACTAAAATTTTAACAGGTATCTTATTTTACCTTCCTGCAAGTATATATGCTATTTGTGAAATAAAAAAAAAGGTGCTCCAAAATGACACCCTAATACATATATATATATATATATATATATATATATATATATATATATATATATGTTATATATATATATATATATATATATATATATATATATATATATATATATACACACAATATATAATGGAAATACAAGCAAAAAGTAAATACTTACTTATGGCTGTACTTGCTGTGGACTTTAAGGAGGCTCTTACCTCGATCATAATATGACAGATCTTTATGAAATTAATATATGTTGTAAAGTGAACCACAACGGACCGATGCCCAAAACTTGAGCATAGGTTGACGATAAAAACTGTAAAAATATCAGTATTGAAATTCGCATTTTTAACACAGGGCATATGGTAAACACTAAAATTTTTACCGGAAGTGATGTATTTTCTTGGCAAGTTTGCGAGCCAGGTAAACAAAAAACTAAGGAATTGTAGTTAAAATAATAATCTTTCTAATGATAAGAAGAAAACTTGGCGTTGACGATGAGTTATAAAAGATATTGTAAGTTTTAATATGACGTACGACAGGTTAGGCGAATGATCTTCCGAGTGTCAAAATCGCGCGAAGTTTTTAACCTCACTTGCACATGTCTTTTCTCTGCGCTGTATGGTAGCGGCATAATTATTCTCTCGCGCATTGACAACCTTTATTTTCGCGAATTTTCCTTTCATTTTCCCTCTCAGCATTCTCACGTTATATCTTTCTTTTGGCTCCATCTCTTCATCGCATCATTCGCTACAACGCTACACGGCTACACCTCACTTAGCTGCAGACTGCTACAGACGACGTTGTGACACGTGACACGCGCATGTTCTGCTCTTTAGCACTGACGTAGTCAACTGACTTATTGTATAAATTTTAATATTTACACTAATAGAACATATAACTTACTCTTACACTATGTAAAAATCATTATTTATTTTTTTATTTAATTTTCCGATAATTTTATAACCAATTATTAATGATAATTTTTCGGTTGCTACATTGATTAGAGCAGCCGGGTAAGAGCCTCCTTAATGCTTCTTTGTGTTTCCCATGCAAGCTCTGGTTTAAAAGATTGCAAATATCTCTTATGTCGTCAAATTTATAACCGCTATAGTATTCTAATGTTGGATTCCGTCTTCCCAAGTCCTTCATTAGCAACACGAGTAACAAGCCGCCACTGCCATTTTACTATCACTAAACCTGATCATTGTATAATCCATCAGATAATGGTCCAGTATGTACCGAGCCAGCGTTAACGTAGGCTTAGACAACTTGGCACACTATTTTCAGATAATAGTGATCGAATTAGTATACATTTATATAGATTCTATTTGAATAAGACGGATATTTTATTGGAGAATAAAATAAAAAATTAAAACATTAGTATCTAACAGAAGAATGTAATTAATCTTTTACAAGCTGATGTTTTAAAGTTCTTTCTACAGTACTTCTTTCTACAATAAATATTATACATATGTTTGCAAAAGCGCATCTTTTATGTATTTTTTCTTTAAATGGCGAAACTTCCGCTTTTCGCTTGGGGCGAGTTTCTCTACCAACATTGGGTTGTCGTAATACATTGCTCTGTAAAGAATTTTGACTTCTGGTCGTTATTCCTTTCCTCAAAGTTGCAGTGCTGTTTTGTCGATTTTGTCCCAGTAATACCTTCGGTGGTGCCATTTTTCAGATATGACGAAACTTTAGTTCCTTATCTAATTGCTATAATTCACAAACATACATATAATTAGTTTATATATATTATACATAGTTTAATTTATATAGTGCATAATATAATACGGAATGTTTTAGAAATAAATTGTCAAATTTGAGGAGCATATTGTACTAACAGTAAAAATGGAAAAGTTACAAATTTTAAGTAACATCAAAAGAAAGGGAGACGTAAAAAGAAGGAAGATAAGAGAGATAAGTGATTTCGAAGTACAACAGATAGTATAAGTGGACAAAAGAGAGAAGATGGACATGTAAAATGTATGTATATATAAAATGAAAAGAGAGCATTTTTATTTTTTTCTAACTCTTAAAACTGGAAAAGAATAAAAAATAAGTTGAACCGATAATAGCTTACGATAATTCCTTTACGTAAACGGGATTGATCTCCTCGGCATCAGCTCCCTGCCGTCAATATATAATATATCAGCTGTGCAACATATTATGTACGCGCGGCAGAAACACCTCCTGTGAACAGGCTCCTTGATCTCCTCGGTATCAGCTCTCTGCTGTCAATATATATACCTCTACAAAGTAAAAATGTATTGTATAATCAGAATACTAGCGACGTGCACTTTATTTGAGATTATAATTGGGTACAACATTCATCGCACGATACTTTTATAATTGCAAATCGGAAACGTACCTCGAGTCCAGCTCTTCTACGATCAACGAAGTTGGGATCAAACGTGTCAGCCGTCATACTTTCTGCCAAGTGTAGAGAACCTTCTTTTCCGGCAGCGGTGGTAACATGATGTAGGGATACGAAATCTCCAGATAAGCACGAAACAATTCAATTCAGTATATCGCCGGCACGATTACGGTATTACTGCCGTTTCGCATACGGCGCGTATGCGCGCGCTGTCGCACCTTACCTCGCGACAACGTGCGGCTCGTGCAAACGTTAACGCGCGGCCGCAATCGCGCGGCAGAAACGCCTCGTGTGAACAGGCTCCTTGATCTCAGTATCAGCTTCCTGCCGTCAAGCCGTCAATATAAAAAATAATATAATAGATTATTAACCCACATGTATAAACACTCAGGTAAACGTAGTATAAACAGTAAATAAAATAAGTATAACAGTAATATATAGAATAGAATAAGATAATTATAGAATAATTACATAAAACAATTACCTTGTTGAATTAATAATCGTCGCGTCGCGTAATAAATATAATAAAGAGTCACACGGTCGGTCTCGCTCCGCGCATATTACCGTGTCTCTCGATCGATCGAGATAGGTTAACTGATGATGAACTGACTGACAGCGCGCTAAACGAACGCACTGTCTGCACTGCACTGCACTGCGATACTAACGCCGCTAGCCGCCAGTGTCGAAAAAGTGAAAGTGACGTTTCTGATTATGACGTCATCATATAAGACGTCGGCGTTAGGAGAAAGAGGAAGTATCTTAATAAAAAATTTTTACATTTGGACTTTGCGTCGCAATATCTCCGCTCGAGGGGCACGTAGCGGAATAATATTATAAGAGAACCCCCCTCCCCCCTAATTGGACCCCAAGCTATCGATCAAGCCTACTTAAAACTTAATCCGTTCACTCGTTATCGAGATCTCAACATCTCGGGTACTCGCAACCCGCGTAAAAGAGTCACGGTCGGTCTCGCTCCGCGTGTACTTGGCGCGAGACACTACCGTGTCTCTTGATATATTTTTAATACGTAGTGTGCAAATGTATTTTGAAATGAAGATTATATATTTTCTCCTGAATTATTTACACACACGTGCGGTTTCAGAGAATCATTTTTCGCCAACTCAAATATGTTCCTACTCAACTGTCAAAATATGAAAGATAATTTTATCTAGTTGTGCGACATTCGCTCGAATTCCCGAAATAATTTGCAAAAGGATGTGAGTACGAATATATATATATATATATATATATATATATATATATATATATCGTACTATTTAATATTTATAATTAATAGAAAATTATAAACAATGCGTTATGTATGAGAAATTTAACAAAATTGCTTTTATCAAATAGAATTAATTTGCGATTAGTTGAAGGGAATAAAAGAATAAACAAATCAGGTAAAGTTCAGACACGTATTACAGGTGTCCATCTGTAATTATCAAAATTATTGAAACCTGAAGATATCGGTAGATATACAGTTGCGAATAACATTTAGTAAGACACACGCGAATAAAAATAAATAAAGAATTTTACAGTTAACGACTTATTAACATTAATCATGCTATGTTGCGATTATGTTTTATGTTGAAATTGAAAAATATATACAAGCTGTACAACTAAAAGGGTTACAGATTATTATTTTTAAAAAACTAAGCAAAATATTAAATTGTTGTTTTCTTTAAAAATAATAGTTCGTAACACTTTTAGCTTCATACCTTGTATATACTGTTTATAAGATTATAAGATATATTGTTTATAAGATTAAGATGCGTAACACTACAAAAAGGCGTGATATCCGTATACAAGTGGTAGACGTAATTTTTATATCTCGAAAAATCTCGAAAAAATCTAAGCAGTAGTATCTTTATTTCCGAAAAATTATAACCCAAGTGATACACATCACAAAATTATGTTACCTTATCAAAAAGAAGAGTCGCGCTTTAAGTGATCTATTACAATTACGAAAAAGAAATGATATTTCTTTAAATTACAGCGCCAATTACAGAGAGAACATATATATTGCCTCAAAAAATAATTGTTGCATTACTTTGAAAAATCTTTACATTGTGTCAATTAGAAAAGAATGTATGATAACAATTTTATAAGATTAAAAAATTTTATTTAAATTTTTAACAAGGGAATACAAGATATTTAAATACAAAGTTTACATGTGTATTTTTTAGTGGTCACAAAGAATTACAGAGGTAACAGTACAAAATAAAAATATTTTATTAAAATATTTAATCCAACGAGGGAATACAATTTGTATTTAAATACAAAGTTTGTGTATTTTTCAATAGAATAAAAGATTTAATCACAAAGAATTACAGAGGTAACAGTACAAAATAAAAATATTTTATTAAAATACATAAATTTTTCTTGTAAAAAACTTGGCGCTGCTAGACTTCGAAATTTTAAATAAATAAGGACAACAATAAATAAAAATTATTCAGAGAAGAATGCGATGGGAGTAATATTAAATGATTATCAGCGTGGATGTGCGAGTGAGTGATATGGGTGTGCGTGACGACGCGGACGGCGGATAATGCGGCTTATAATTAAGTATAGGATAAGTTTATTTATTTATTTAAATTTTCGAGGTCTAGCAGCGCCAAGTTTTTTACAAGAAAAATTTATGTATTTTAATAAAATATTTTTATTTTGTACTGTTACCTCTGTAATTCTTTGTGACCACTAAAAAATACACATGTAAACTTTGTATTTAAATATCTTGTATTTCCTTGTTAAATTTAAATAAAATTTTTTAATCTTATAAAATTTTTATCATACATTTTTTTCTAATTGACACAATGTAAAGATTTTTCAAAGTAGTGCAACAATTATTTTTTGAGGCAACATATATGTTCTCTCTGTAATTGGCGCTGTAATTTAAAGAGATACCATTTCTTTTTTGTAATTGTAATAGATCACTTACAGCGCGACTTCTTTTTGATAAGGTAACATAATTTTGTGATGTGTATTACTTGGGTTATAATTTTTCGGAAATAAAGATACTACTGCTCAGATTTTTTTGAGATTTTTTGAGATATAAAGATTACGTCTACCACTTGTTACTTCGGTTTTTTCGAGGTATAATACTACCACTTTCTTTTTCTTTGAGGTAACAACATATACACTACTATGCCTGTACTTAGCGCCTTTTTTTACCTTTTTTTTTAAAAAGGTTTAAAATTCCTGTAATGTGCAAGTTAAGAAAAAAGTACTTGATTAATAATCAGGCCCCGGAAGCCCTCCATTCACCGCGAAGACTGAACGCGTGCAAACATTGTCACCATTTAAAATTTCTACCGAGAACTCCGGTGATTTGTACCATCAATTGACAAAATTTTTATACGTCGTTGAACGTTAAAAGTTAGAAAAAAATTTTTTTATTAAAAGCGAGGACCCGAAAGTCCTCCGTTTTCGCAAAAGTTCATGCGCGCGCGCAACTAAACCCCGACAAAAATTTCTGCCGTCGTTCTCAGCGTTTTGTATCACCGGAGAACAGTACCTTTGTACTTTCTCGTATGAGCCAGACTAGAAAAAAACACTGTATTAATAATTAGGCCCCGGAAACCCTTCGTTCACCGCAAAGACTGAACACGCGCAAACATTGTCACCATTTAAAATTCCTACCGAGAACTCCGGTGATTTGAACTTTGAACCATCAATTGACGAAATTTTTATACGTCGTTAGACGTTAGGAGTTGAATTTGTTTATTAAAATCGAGTACCCGGAAGTCCTCCGTTCTCGCCAAAGTTCATGCGCGCGCGCACTTAAACCCCGACAAAAATTTCTGCTGACGTTCTCAGCGTTTTGTACCACCGGAAGACAGTACCTTTGTACTTTCTCGTATGAGCCAAACTAGAAAAAAATACTTTATTAATAATTAGGCCCCGGAAGCCCTCCGTTCACCGCGAAGACTGAACGCGCGCAAACAATGTCACCATTTAAAATTCTTACCGAGAACTTCGGTGATTTGTACCATCAATTGACGGTATTTTTATACGTCGTTGGACGTTAGGAGTTAAAAAAAATTTGTTTATTAAAAGCGAGGACCCGGAAGTCCTTCGTTCTCGCCAAAGTTCATGCGCGCGCGCACCTAAACACCGACAAAAAAAGTGATTATAAGATCGGCCCCTTTTTTTCGCATTCGATTTTGGTCATAAAGTAGGTACCAAACGAAAGGTTTCGTCAATCTGATTACGGATATGTCAGTCTCAGAGTGTACCTATTTACCGTTCCAGAGATATCGGGCTCCAAAAATTCTAAAACCAATAAATGGTGCCACTGGCCAGTCAATTGAAAATTATGCGGGAAATAAGCATCAAATCACGTCTTTATTAATTAATTATTAAAATTGATAGCAATATTAGACAGATTTTCAGCAGAAATTGTAAATGGATTGTTGTGACCGTGGGATAGTCACTTGATGGCCATTATCTGGTATCTATCCCACGGTCACAACAATCTATTTACAATTCCTGCTGAAAATCTGTCTGATATTGCTATCAATCATAATAATTAGTTAATAAAGACGTGATTTGATGCTTATTTCCCGCATAATTTTCAATTGACTGGCCAGTGGCACCATTTATTGGTTTTAGAATTTTTGGAGCCCGATATCTCTGGAACGGTAAATAGGTACACTCTGAGACTGACATATCCGTAATCAGATTGACGAAACCTTTCGTTTGGTACCTACTTTATGACCAAAATCGAATGCGAAAAATTGGGGCCGATCTTGTGATCATTCTTTTTGTCGGTGTTTAGGTGCGCGCGCGCATGAACTTTGGCGAGGACGAAGGATTTCCGGGTCCTCGCTTTTAATAAACAAATTCAACTTCTAACGTTTAACGACGTATAAAAATTTTGTCAATTGATGGTACAAATCACTGGAGTTCTCGGTAGGAATTTTAAATGGTGACAATGTTTGCGCGCGTTTAGTCTTCGCGTTGAACGGAGGACTTCCGGGGCCTGATTATTAATAAAGTATTTTTTTTCTAGTCTGGCTCATACGAGAAAGTACAAACGTACTGTCCTTTGGTGGTATGTACAAAACGCTGAGAACGTCAGCAGAAATTTTTGTCGGGGTTTAGGTGCGCGCGCGCATGAACTTTGGCGAGAACGGAGGACTTCCGGGTCCTCGCTTTTAATAAACAAATTCAACTTCTAACGTCTAACGACATATAAAAATTTTGTCAATTGATGGTACAAGTCACCGGAGTTCTTGGTAGGAATTTTAAATGGTGCCATGACAATGTTTGCGCGCGTTTAGTCTTTTCGTTGAACGGAGGGCTTCCGGGGCCTGATTATTAATCAAGTATTTTTTTTTTAATTTGCACATTCCAGGAATTTTAAATGTGGTGTAAATTTGTGGCACAAAACTCTGATATTTCTGTTAAATGATTTGAGATTTTAATATTTGTAATGTTTTTTGCATTTTTTTTTTGTTATTCATATTAATATTGTCACTTTTAACCCAGTTTTATTGTTTTCTGCCTATTTTTGCTTTTTTACTTTGGTTAAATTTTGGAAAAAATTATTTTTAATTTTCGCTCAAAGATCGCTCCAAACTTCAACCACGTTATTATACTTTAGTTCGTAAACTCATTATTATACTCTTTTTGTTGTTTAGTTCATAGACTCATTGCTGCCACACTGTGTACATACAATGAAATGTTCTGCAAGCGCTTAAATGTAATATACGCATTTGATAAGGACCGGAATCTTGGTTGAAATGCGTTGTGCTTTTTAAATAAAGACTGCTAGTTTGGTTGAAGTAAAGGATTTTGTTCGATTTATTACTCACTGGCGAAGAAAAAGTATCTTATCTGATAATAAAAATAAGTAAAAATGCAATTAAAAAATAGAAAATATTCGAATTTCCTCTTTATCTTCGAAATTTCAAGATTGCTGTCTATAAAATCAAATTTTTTGATAACCATCGGTAATCAAAACTAGTCTATATCTGCAGGCAATATATAACGTTTTTCCGCGCGCGATGTGATAATAAAATTATGTTCGTTGCCTTCTGCACTGTGCTACGTGAGATATAAGGATCACTTATTGAAGTATTTCAAAGAGAAACGCGCGGTTCTCAAATTCAAAGAAACCTGCACCTGCCAATTTGCTGTTTTTTGTTTTGTAGCTGATGAGTACGTATATACTTATGTACTTATTATGCTCAATGAAAGTAACAAAATCTATCGGAAAATATTATTTTCAATTTTTATTTCTGATGTTCTTCCAAAATGTCTGTATTTATAAAATTACATTTTCTACTTGTAATTCCTCTCTGCGTAACTACGCTCAATTACATTATAATTAAAACGAACAAAATCTCATTAAACGAGTTATAAATCTCATCGAGATATAAATTTACACGCCGACAATCGTCAGGGAAAGCGGATTGATAGAAGAGATCTAATCGGGCCGGACGTACAATAAACACTGCGACACAATAGCATGATCACGACTAAATTAGATCGGTTTATCGATTGGTTCGTTGACTCGCAACAAACTTGCCACAATGCTGGAGTTAGATACGGCCGTGACTTATTTCTGATAAAAACGCGTGACGTCAGTATCTATTACGCGACAAAATCTGAGAAGTTCAACGCGAAAACGAGGTGAGACGAAAGCAATCCGCAGAATCCGTTTTTGAGACCTGCAAGTCCCAGACTTTGCGATATTTCTGCGTCTCCAGTCTTCGAATTATTTGTCCGTGAAAACTTCGCTTGCACGAAACTCCAAATACAAATTTTATGCTATAAAATATTCTTATTCTATCCTAAGAAGATTCTACAAAATTTAAAAAAATGCTATTCTGAATTATATTAATTAATATATATTTTTGTATTATTGTGTGTGTGTGTGTGTGTGTGTGTGTGTGTGTGTGTGCTCCTTTTCTTTTAACTGCGTTTTAAAGTTATCTATTCGACAGTGACAAACACTGCTGGAGCAATAATGAGACCGAGAGATTCGAAAAGATTAAGATGTTTCGTAAATCACATAAAGGAGCTTACGGAAGGTTACGACCTCGCAACGTAACGCCGAAAACGAAGAGCTCAATGGCTATTCAGCTAGTAGGTCAACCAGGCGCTCAACGAATAATCGCTCGTTGCTTCGTGACATCTTAGTCATTGCCAGAGGAACAGAGACGGTCAAACATATTGATACAGGGCAGGTTTTTTCGGCCGCTTCGTATACCGTGCCGAGCCGAACCGAGAAGGAAAAACCCCCGTATCTTCCATTAATCCCCATCCTCCTCGTCTCTCTCGCCCATACATCCTCCGCGTATATCAAGCACCTACCTACCTACCTACCTACCTACCTACCTACCTATCTACCTACCTAGTACCTACCTACAAACCTACCAACCTACCTACCCTGCAACCCAGACCTATAATTTCCAGGCAACGCAGAGGCCTACACCCTGAGCCCGGAGCCGGGCGAGGACCTGCCAGGCGCCGGCGGAGAGTCAGGAGGCAGAGGGCGAGCGCGCACGCGCGTGCGTCCTTCGCCGCCGCCGCCGCCGTCGACGGCGACGTCGACGTCGACGTTGACGACGACGGTGATACGCCACCGCCGCTAGAGCGGGGAGAAGGGACCTGTTTACAGGATAACAGAATCCTCTTCTCCTACAGTCGCTCCAGTCCATCGTCGCGATACATCATCGGCGCATCCGTCACGGCACGGCGGCCGTACGACCGCGCATACATACACGTACGCACCCACATACACGCAACCCTCAGGCGCGTGCTACCCGCGCGAGAGCTCTATCCGTATTGCTGTGCATCGCGCGCGCGCCACGCGCTTATCACTATCCGCTTCATTCCGCTTCACTCGTACGAACCCGCGCGATTATTGCTCTCTTTTTCACAGCCGCCGCAGCCGCCGCCGCCGCCGCCGCCGCCGCCGCTGCTGCCGCTGCCGCCACCGCCGCCGCCGCAGCCGCAGCTGCAGCCGCAACAGCAGCCGTAGCCGCAGCCGCAGCCGCAGCCGCAGCCGCAGCTGCCGATATCACCGCCGCCGCAGTGTCTCTTCTTTTTACCTCCTCTTTCTCTTTTCGACACAGAGAGAGAGTCTGTGTGCGGTGGTGGTGCTATCGCGCGTTTCCCGATATCGTTCGGCAACAGGTGAGTCACGCACTCTCCGCGCTCCCTGTTCATCTATCCGCCCATACGGTCTATATTACCTTTCGTTCATTCTCCCATGTCTCCGTAACGTGTTCCGTATGTTCATGTGATGCACGCATGAATTGCGTGTGCTGTTTATCGCTACCTCCTCGCAAGAATCTCATTCCACCTCACGGCATCGCATTCTTCGTCCTCGGCGACGACTGTATCTCGCGCGAAGAATATGGCCTCGTTCGCAATTTCACGGGGCGCGTAGTCGCGATAACTGCGTCTCTACCAAGACGCACCTTCCCGAGTATTCCTTCCTGCGCTACTGTGGTGCATTTCTAATCGTATTCGCACGAAAAGACGCGTTACATGAACGAATGACGAAGGAGGCGCGACGAAGGCGGCGCGCGAGAAAAGAAAATTATGGACGAAAATAGGGGCAAGATTGGAAATTCTCTAAGAAATCCGGCGAGATAACATCGCCGCGGGACATCAAGCCGAAAATCGGGAATGCTACTAGAGGGTTGCGCTCGCGCGTACGCTACTAACGCTAACAGGTCGCGCGCTAATATCGATTTACTGGAGCGGATACCGCCCGTTAACGTCAATTTAACGAGAACTTATGGCGATTACGATTTCATGGAGCGATATTAATTTTACGGGAGAACGTTGGCGAGAGAGGAACGTCTCTACCTCACAACGGGAGGAACAATTAGCTGACAGGAGGAAAGAAAGAAACAAACGCAGTTCAAAAAAGCGCTTATCAGAAATCATATTTCCTGCACGGGAAGTCCTTCAAGAAAGAAGCAAGAGTCCGAGGAATGAGAAATACCCCTTTGGCCCTTGTTTAATTTCCATTATTTGACTGTTTCTTGTGTCCTATCTCGCTCTTTCTCTCTTTCTCTTTCTAATCGCGATCTTTATACACTATTACAAAAGCAGATGTTATCTTTATTGTTAATCACTATATCTTTATTGTTAATTTTTTAATAAATAAAAGCATATTTGTGTAAAATATACGTGTGTAAAGATTGTGTAGCTAACAATGAATGTGCACTCGCGCAACTAGTTACGTTTTCTAACAAACCAACTGAATAATTAACAACGATTCGCGTCAGTCGCGTATTGTGCTCGCCGAGCATCCGGAAAAAATTTCAGAGTCTTTTAGTAAGTTCATATTTTTGTATTAAGAATACGCAAAAACGATCTCTACTCCTGCATCTGGCTATGGAAGTACAAAAAAACGATATCTTTCCTCATGAAGCAATCTTGGTACATTTTAAATGTCAAAGTATTTACAGAGAAAAACAAAATATTCTGTGATCTCTATAGTTTAAAAGAATTCATTTGTAAATGGTCGCTCATTGAAATGTTATAATACAAATACATATGATACGAATTGAAAGTGCTCTCTCTCTCTCTCTCTCTCTTTCTCTCTCTCTCTCTCCTTCTCTCTCCTTCTCTTTCTCCCCCTCTCTCTTCCTTTCTCGCTCTTTCTCCCTCTCCCTATCTCTCATTCTTTTGTATTTAGTTGCCTCTTTAAAAGGATCCTGTAGCGAAGGCCGAACTTTCTCGATATCGATAATGTTAACATTTCTAATTCTGTTCAAATTAATTTTCTATGTTACTGGCCTATATCTGTCCTTGTCTAACGAGATATCTATGCGATATATCTGTCCTTGTCCGATTGCTGCACCATCTCTCGCTACACGCAATACTGCTTATCCTATCAACCTGCATGTGCCTCTGCTTAATAAAATTTTATTAGAAAAAAATCTTTTTCTAGGCTTTGAATCTTAGTTTTATTTACACGACATTGTTCCTACATGTTGTCCCTAGTGCAATTAGGTATTTTTATTTTGTATATATAAACTTAAGTATTTTTTTTTTTAAAGCAATTATTGTTGTCAGGTGACAGCAGTAAATTTTTAATTTTTTTTTGTTTCTGATATAAAATCGTGTGTCCTGCACTAGATTTTTGTGCGTACTTTAATTCTGTAAAAGAGTTTTGCAATTCTGTAAAGCCAATTCAAAGATTTTTTCTGATAAAGAAATGTCGGTATAACTACTGCCACTATAGGATCCCCTTGATTATGTATACATATGTATGTAAAGGAGCTCATTTTACATACACATATATTCGCTCCGTGCGTTTCAGCGCCATCTACCGCTATCGCCATGCAATAAAAGTGGAAACAACGATGAGATATGAGATATGTTTATTATTATATGTTGATTGTTACCAAAGCTTCTTGTGCAATAGATGCAGTGTATTTTTTTTCATTTTACTGTTAATAATTTCGGTAAGTAAAAATTGCTATACGCGCCATAATCTATGATTGTTACTACATAATTGGAGGTTGACTGCACAGCGGTATTTATGTCACTTTAATTACTGGAACTTTTATTTTTTATATCAGAAAACAATAAATAATAACTACTGTTAATTAAATTTTGCTTTAAAAAATGTCTGTAATAAAAAGTAAAAAATGTAGATTCAATAAAGTTACTTTTTCATACAAGTTATATTGAAAAAAAATTTTTTTTTTTAGTTCATTATTCTTACAACTTCTGACGCAACAACTACGATGACCCATTTTTAATAATAATACGTCTAGTTGAATAGGAAAATATTCCACCCTGAGTTCACTATTCTCTCACCCGAGCGCTTTCGTAGCTCGTGTTATCCCCTCCAACCAAACGCACAGAGCGAATAGGATTTAGGAACACGATTTCATTTCTTCTAGTCACAATATATCCGCAAATTTTAAACGAAACATTCAAAGATTTTCTCCTTCATAAAAATATTATTTGCTCCGTTTTTCAGAAGCTCTCCTCGTGAATGTTTAACCCATGGTTGAAAACGGCAACTGTAAACAGTCAGTTTTTATATTTTATAGCAAATCGATATCGAGAGAGAGAGAGAGAGAGAGAGAGAGAGAGAGGTTCAATACTTACAGGATTACTTAAAGACGTTCACCGGCAAAATCGTTTTCTTAGAAATTTTTTTAAACTTTTAGTATATTTTTAATTAAACGCGTTTTATACGTAGGCGTTTTATTCAATGCCTCTTGCGGTACTAAAATTCGAGATATTCAGCTTCAAAGTTCCGATTATTTTTTTAAACTTTCAGTATATTTTTAATTAAACGCATTTTATACGTAGGCGTTTTATTCAATGCCCCTTGCGGTACTAAAATTCGAGATATTCAGCTTTAAAGTTCCGATTTTTAACACGGGATCCCTATGTTGAGCTCTCTCGACACGGACATTTTAATGAATAATAAGTACAGTTTTCTTAGAATTTTTTTAAAAAAATAGTATAAGATGCCTCATATTATTAGTAACGTGTGACAATAAAGTTCGATATAGCAAGCGGTATTTATTTTTGAGAAATAGTCGTCTAAAGAACACTATCGGACATAATTTTTGTCTGCTCGGAGGCAGAAAGAGGGAGAGATCACTGCGAGACTTGGCAACGTTGCTACCGCTGCGACATATAGGTTAAGTAGAGAACGTCAAGATCTTATGGGGAACGTTATTTAAATCAAGCGTAATCTTTTTCTTTATGAATGTGCATTAAATAATATATCTTTATTTATTGTAACAATCATAAATTCTAATTTAGAGAACGCAAATACATCACAGCAATTACAATTTATATGTCTTCTATTCATCGTATAAAAATAATTCAATATTCTTGGAATATTGCTAAATAGTATAACAGAAATAATTATAATATTAATGTTATGGCACAGTTTTTTCAATTGACTGTGTACTACTTTTAAGAAATTCTATGATTTTTAAAAAAATCTTTTTATCTTTTGTAATTCTAAATTTTTTATTTTCTGTAGCTTCAGTAAATAATTTTTTAATATTTTCTTCACCTTTATTCTTATACATCTTCAATAAAGCATCACAGGAAATACCATTAAATGCTAATCTTTTTAAAATTAATGGTGAAACAATATTCTGCAATTCACTCAAGAATTGTAAATTATGCTTAACTTTGGCATTATTTACTAATTTGATATTGCATTCATACAATGTTTTACTAGATTTATACAAATCACTTTCAGCTTTTAGCGTACGTGCCATGCTAGTTTTTGTAACATAGCGACATCATAAACAGCATCATGAAACTGTCCAGAATCGTCTGGTTCTAGAAAATCTTTGGTCAGTGATGATAAGTGAAATTATTTTTTCTATCAGGAAGAAGTTTTTTGAATACCGGATATGTGTCCGAAAATCCTGCTATTACAGAGAAATTTTGTAGCATGTTATTATTCATAATTGTTTGTAATAAACGAGGCATATCAAAAGTATTCGCGTTATGTGCTACTAATAAACAAGTTTGGTTTTCTGATAATGAGTCTAAATACTCTTGAAACAGTTTCAGAGCTTCAGTCATTTCAGTAGTTTCAAGAATTTTATCACGCAGATACAAATTCCCATTTATTTTGTGAAGACCAGTAGTTTCAGTAGCTTGTGCAGATATTTCTTTTGACGACTTGATGTAAACATTAAATTTTTCTTCATCCTTTTGAGCAGCAATTTGTAAAATGTCGGCATTGCAGCCAAAACCAGTAGTTTCCAAATCAAAATACACAATATTTGTGGAAGCTTCTGATATTTTTTCAGAGCTTTTGTCGATGTGGTTCATCACCTCGTTAAAAGCCCAATTTGACTGATACTGCACGCCTTCTGCTTTTTCATTAGTTTTCTTTAGTAGATCTCTCTCGTTCTTTCGTTGTATTCTGCGTAATTTACTTGACTGTAAAACATCTTTCTCTGCTCTTTTTGATCTCTTGCGATCAGCTCTCATGGCATATTCAGCTGTGTACTTTCCATGCCCTAAGGTCAAATTTCCTTGATAATTTAAAATGCAGCTCTCACCGTCGTTTTTCACACAAACACTATCTCCAACTCTCATGTCGCTGGCAGAACTAAGAGAAAGACATACATTTTTATGATTCTTATGAGCTATTTATATTATTCCAGCTTTCATTAGCTTGACTAGATCCAGAAATTGAAAATTTCTGAGCATTCAGAGCATATTTCAAAAAAAAATTCACTAATACTTCATATAAAGCTGAATCAGTCAAAGTTACGCTGTGCTTTTTCTCTGGTTTGCACCACGGACCACAATTTTCATGGCGATTAAATAAATGATCAGGTATTTATTTTAAATTCTTTGCGAGTTGCTCACTTTTGCACTTATTTTGAGATACTGCATAGCTGAAACATTTTTTTATGTGGTTTATCACACCTTTTCTATTCAGCTGCTTATGCGACTCAGCCATTTTGTACAGTTCTTTTCCAAAATTTTTGGTTAAATGATTCTTATCCGTTATCTTATGATACGTCATGTTTTGATTATCTTTTCGAACAGCTGATATCATAGAACTGTCTTCGTCGCCAATTATAACTCTAGGTTGCAAGCCAACTTCTTTCAAGATATTGCTATGATTTATTAACTGGACTCCGGCGCTTGCTTCCATCGCTTTCGCACTTCCGACGAAATTTTTGCGGCAGTCGTGATCTTCAGTCTTATGTCCCAAATCACAGAGCCTACATTTACGATTCCTTGTAGTATAGTCAAGAATTTTTCCTGACAAAAATCCAATAATGCAACTATAACTGTTCAAGCTGTCGTAACTTCGTCCTGTTCCGCGCTTTGTCCATCCTGTATCAAATCCAACAATTATATTAATAATTTCACCCAAAGCTGAATCAAAGACCACATTTGGCGCTTCAGGGTCTGCTGGATTTTCTAAGAGACGTGAAACCTTGAGATCAATGTAATGAGGATATATGTCTGAAACAATTTTCTGCGGCCTGAAAAAAATACATATTTAACAACACTTTAGCATACTTTCGTAGAGGATAAATCAAATCAATATTTATTTGAATTGCTGTTTTAATATTTATCATTTTATTGAAAAAAAAAATTGTAAAAGTACAGGTTTTGCAGCTTATTATCTATTAACTTAAAATTAAATATAAAATAAAATAGCAAAGTACCAGATACATAAAAATAAACAAATTCGACAATTTCACAATAATTTGGAGTAAAAAAATCTATTCTTTCATCATTTATCATTTTGTACTGTATAAAATAGCTATATCATAATAAATAATTATTTATAAAGTATGCGTTTGGATGTGTGAATATACAAAGTATAATGGCAAGAATGTGATGTTTTCATAATTTGCTTCTATAAATCTTACAATTCGTCGTTGAGTTTTTCTATATTCTTAATAACTAAGTCCCTCTCTAGGATTGCTGCACGCTTACAACTAGCTTTGGCTTCCTTTTCTATTGCCTCTCCGACCATTTTTTCATAACGTTTATATAAATCACTAAAAATACTAGGAACATTGCTACAAGCGAGAATCTTGTTCAAAGCAGTGTTTCCTGTACCAGCATGGACAGCACCTAAAACAGAAAAATGGAGTGAATTAAGTTTGCACTCTCATAATTGTTCATCTTTGTAATATATATACTTTAATTTGTTTTATTTTCACCAACTATACTAAACAATGTTTGTTTACACAAAAATATTCTTTACATAATCCTTGCATTATAGTGCAGTATTATGAAATTATTAGCTATATTTTTATATGCTACTACAGCTAAAACTATTTTCAGTAAGACGTACATGTTCATTGTACTTTAAACACTACATATTTTAAACACTATAGCACTGCTGTGATTAAATAAGTTTCAATACAAAAATACATACATAGAAAGAAATACTAACCCAGTATAACTGCCATGTTTATGTGAGACACGTTGTTTTCCATCATTTTTCCTGTATGTACTATAGTAGATTTATCACAAGATTTACAAAGAACAGTCAGTACGGAGTGAAGCCCAATACGCCTTTCGGCTATCATATTTCCCAAATTTAGCACTTGTGTGCATTCAAACATTTTAGATTTTTTCCTAATTCCTTATTTAGTTGTACAAGGCGTATGCCATCTCCGACTCCGTCTTCTACTTCACTCTTTTTGACAATTTCCGCCACGCACTTTTTCTTGGCTTCCAGACATACATTGCACAGCTTTTTTATTCCTTTTTGCCAATTTGTTTGTAACAAATCTACCATTTTTTAAACGATCATTGTGCAACATGGTACTTATTCTTTGACGATTTTCTAACCTATGAAACGCGGCACGAAATAAACATGCACCTGTCTCGAGAGCAGTGTTGCCAGATCGAGTAAAGCTGCGCGGCTAGACAAGTTTCAGACTTTTGCGCACGGAAGTAGTTGTCAACCATATCATTACTCCGTGCGTCTGAGTTGAGCACAACTGCCACCGGAGAACGTCCTTAACGTACTGGGATGAAAAAGCGAGTTTCCAAATTAAGCCACAGATCAGCAAATCAGTAACGAAACCTCATTTCCGCTTAATTTCAACTTTCAATGTCGATAATCAAAAAGTTGCTGATGATAGCAATGCCTCAGATAGACTCAATCTCCGATTCAAAGAATTTCATGATTTGGACATTTCGTACAACATAAAAGCACGGAAATAAAATTCAATTGATCAGGAAATACGGGAATTTTAAATTAAATCTTTACAAAGAAAAAAGACCAATTATAGATCACATAGACATATAGAGCATTTTTTAAAAAATAAAATAAAATAAAATAAAATAAAATAAAATAAAATAAAATAAATTTTGTTTTTATATGAAATAAAACACGAATGAAAGTGTTATTTATATACTGTATCAAAAATAAATTTATGTAACACGCGCATAAGTGGCCCATTGCGCACGCTACGCGTGCGTGATAGACCACTTTCCACGCACTTGCAACATAAAATAGGGTGTGCAAGCCGTGCGTAATGATGAAAATTCCCGGGTGCGGTGACCGCACCCTCCGCACCCTTGAATTTTTATCTTACAGCACTTGTTGCACAAATAACTATTATGAAAGCATATTACAGAACTTCAATTTTATAAAATCAAACAGTCCATATTAAAATTCAGGGATTATTTACAAAGGCCTATCTGCCTTTGTATTACTAATAAATTATACACTAATATTAAGCACGTTCAACATATTTGTTTCATTCTGCTTATTTGTAAAAACGGAAATAGATATGTGAAATTAAATCAAACAATTTCAAAATTACAAAAATTTGCCGTAATATAATTGTGCAGTATAAATTTATATCTCTTTTCCTATTTTCTCTCTCTCTCTCTCTCTCTCTCTCTCTCTCTCTCTCTCTTTCTCTCTCTCTCTCTCCCCCTCTCCATTTGTTTAAATTTGCCGACCAATCCCTGTAATCCCTCAATTCTTAATAAAACTTATTTTAATTATCGTCATTTATCTTGTCAGAGAACAATATGAATAGATACAGGGAGAGGAAAGAATAAAATAAAAAACGATTTAAATTTTTGCTTTTCGCGGAGCGAATTTCTCTCAATTCGTTTATTTTTCGTACGGTCGCGCGAATTTACAAAAATTTGTGCGTAACAATGGCAGCGATAAAAGTGATGTTTAAAATCGATGTAATTTGGACAAATCAGATTTTCACGTGTCACACAGGTATGGGAAAACGAACCTCACATCGCAGCGTATTCCATTGTCACGAACGAATATAGAAATCGTTTTCCCGATATTACACTTATATTTCGCCATTCTCCCTCGCATAACCCATCTTTCCCTAAAACGATAGAATAACGTGGCCGACGTGATTTCGGTTTGGCAGATAATAAACGGGCAAGGTCAACGCTGATTCACTAAAGGGTTTTTGGCTGGCTGGCCATCATCATGTTTGCGAAGTCCAGAGGCAGCAGCACGGCGCCGTGCGACTTGCTTCCCGATTCGATACGTAACACATATGAAATCGGAAAGCAGTCCGCTACGGCCGGACCAGAGAACGTCTGGCGCATATACGACGGGTATCGGAAAAAGGATGGGATGGTAAATTAGTCGCGGGAGAACTCCCTTTTGCCCCTTTTATTTTTTTTTATTTCCTATTTTTTAGCGTTTCTCTTAAACGATATACCTAGCGATATCAATAAACGGATTAGTTATCGCTAACGACCGATTCCTATCAACATCGATATTTTTAACCGTAATTTATTATAGTTTCCTATTTTTTTAACGATGCGACTCTAATAATATCCGGATAAAGAAATAGAAAGAGAAGTGGATCAAATCGCAGATTAGATTTGAATTAATTCGGATTCGGAAGTTTGGGTTCTAAAAGATTCAAGTGCGAGAATGATTCGTTCGATCTCGAATCTAATATATACTTGGCCGAGAGAAGATTGATTTTCGCGTTTGAATTTTTTAAACTCGCAATTCATAGAGCTCGACGACAGTGGATAGAGGAAGAGTGCAAGTGTTTGGCTCGGTTGCAGGAGGTCTCGATTTTTTTGTTCGACAAACGGTCCGTGGAGAAGCTGCACAAACCGAAACGCCGGGAAACGGTCACGGATATCCTGCGCGCGGGCGCTGCTCAGATCGAGCGGTACTCGCACCCGAAGCTTCTTCAGGTACGTGCATACGCAAAGTATTCGCGGCACGCGAATTCACTCGAGCTCTTTTAGCCGATAAACATATATTACCGTTCGAACGTTTTCGCGAGCCACTCCGTAGATCAATATACGCGATATATTTGACCGGCGATTTAGGCGTATAAAGTGGAGGAGTGTGCGGACACCTTGGCCTTCGCGTCGGAGCCAGTCCTCGCAAGCCTGGCGAACGTCTTGGCGTACAAGGAACAATTGGCAAACGCGCTCACGGCGCAATCCTCGGGGCTGATGGGCAAGCAGAACCACCCGCCGACCACCAGCCACCACCGGTCGACCCTCGTCAAAGAGTACGAGCTGCACGAGTTGGAGGTCAAGTACGGGCTTCTACAGGTGAAAATATTTTAAAATATTTGAAAATGTTTTATAATTTTTATCTCTATAACCCATGAAATTTAAATTCATCTCCATAAAAATCATAAAATCTAAATTCTTCTCTTGGCAAAAATTTTAAATACGAAAAATGACGTTACAAAAAAAATATTTTTAAAAATCCCAAATTAAGTATTAAAATTGGATAAATACAATTGTTACTTTCTTCTTTGTAAAGTATACTCCAAAAAACCAATTTTTAAAAGTCTCACTTCCCTTGTTTGTCTACTCTCGTGGACACCCTTTGCAGCTCCAAATCCAGGGGCACCGATAATAGGATTCGTCCATTAGCAGTTAAGTCGCGTAAAACAAAACCACGGGAGAAAGTTACAGAGTGATGTGTTTTTAAACGTTTATACTCACGTTGTTATAATATTGCTAGTACTTTTTCACACACACACACACACACACACACACACACACACACACACACACACACACACACACACACACACACACACACACACACACCCACACCCACCTACACACCCCCCCACCCCCCTCCACCCACACACACACACACACACACACACACACACACACACACACACACACACACACACACACACACACACACACACACACACACACACACACACACACACACAGAGAGAGAGAGAGAGAGAGAGAGACGCGAGCGAGCGCGCGCAGCAACACACACACACACACACACATATCAGTGTTGTACATTAATCAAATAAATTTTTATTCAATTACAAATAACGAATAATTTTTTATTCATTACTTTTTATTCGTTGATTGAATTATTTATTATTAAAATTATTTGTTATATTTACAATAAAACATGTTTGTTCGCTATTTTTTATTAAAAAATAAAATAAAATAAAATATATGTATATAAAAATTTTTGTCAACAAATGATAATATTTCGTGAACGTAAAGTTATAATTTATTAATTAATGTTTTTAATCTATATATTTATTTATTTATTTATTGACCAGTAAAATATTATTTACAAACAGTACATTCGCAAATAAAAACCTATGGAGGCAAATAAATTGCCTGTACATAGGACTGGTACTTAAAAACTAAAAGAGAAAAATATAACAAGAAAATAAAACTATGAAAAGAAGAAAATACACAAAAAAAAGTAACAATAATCACACTATAGTGTGTTTCGCTCGTGTCTTTACTACTGTATTGTAGTTACCCATAATCCACTTAGAAATACTTTTTTTTATATTTCTATTAAAAACTTTTAAACATTTTAGATCAATTAGCAACAAATTGAATAACTTCAAGGAAGTTATAAAACTACTTTTAAAATTTATTGTTCTGTAGATCATAGGTAGCAATAATTCTTTTTTTCTTGTAATGCTAGTGGAAGATTCAAAATTTAATCGATGACAATGATAATGATGGCTCAAAGCCTCAATGGCGAAAATACATTTAGCATTTAGCGGCGTTTTATTATTAATTCCGGATTTCATAACAATTTTTATAATTCGATTTTGCATAGATATTAGTTTGTTGATAACATTGTTGTACGCCCCGCCCCACGCTAGAATGCCATAGGACGCTATACTATTAAAAAGAGCATGGTAAATAATTAACATCGACTCCTGCGATAAGAGCTTTGCGAATACAAACAACAAGTATCTAGTTTTCTTTATAATATAATTTACATGTGGTTCCCATTTCATAGTTTGATCTACAATGACCCCAAGGTACTTTGTTGAAACGACTCTCTTAATGTCCTGGTTATTAATCTGAATAGTGATGTTTTCAGGTCTACCATTCGAATATATTCCAAAAGTAATAAACACTGTCTTGCTAATATTTAAAGAGAGTTGATTCACACATAGCCATTAAAAAATTATATTCAGATACTTATTCATTTTCGTCTTTGCCCTCTCCCAGAAGTCTCCCGTCGTTATAATCACGGTGTCATCCGCATAGGAAGTTATAGACTTATCAGGCAAAAGTGATAACAGATCATTTATATATATGATAAAAAGAAGAGTCCCAGTATCGTACCTTGTGGAACTCCAATGGAGATAGTTTTATCCTCACTGAAAAATCCATTAATTTTTACCGCTTGTTTTCTATTATTCAAATAATTTTCCATTAGAGAATAACAATTACCCCTTATGCCGTAGTCGTACAACTTGTTAAGCAATATTTGATGGTTTACGGTATCAAAAGCTTTTGCCAGATCTAAGAAAGTCGCAATTGTGCAAACACCGCTATTTAGTTTTTTGTAAATATAGTTTGATATCAACGCGAGAGCATCCTTTGTACCCTTGTCCTTCATGAAACCAAACTGCTTCCCCGAGAGAATGTCCAAGTCAACAAAAAACCTGTACATCTTCTTATAAATTATTGTCTCAAAAATTTTTGCAAAGTTAGATATTAATGAAATAGGACGGTAATTTGTCACATTGCACCTCTCTCCAGCCTTATATATAGGAACAACAACCGCATACTTTAATTTATCCGGCCATTCACCATTTTTCATACACAAATTCAAAATGTACTCTAGCGGATCCGCAATTTCGTTTACAAGTGTTTTAATGACCTTGGCACTAACCCCATCCGCCCCTCCAGCTTTGTTTTTCAGATTGTTTATTGTGTTGATAATTTCCCCTTTTGTGGTAGGGTAAAGAAAAATTGATTTGTTATTAGCTGGTACTTTTTTCAAGTCGGGCCGGTTTGGAGCTGTTATTTTTTTCAGCTAGGTTCGTACCAATAGTGCAAAAGAAATTGTTAAAAGCATTTGCAAGTTCTAAAGGCTCCTCGATTATTCTATTATTAATTTTAATTTTACCAATAAAGCTATTTGATTTAGCTTTACCATTATTCAATTTTTTCTGCAAAATTTCACAGAGACTTACTATTGTTGCTCCTTTTTTCGACTTCTTTCTTATCAAACAAAAATTTGGCTCTATTAATTACTTTGTGTAACAATTTTGCATAATTTTTATATTCACGTTCTACTTCTTTATTATTGCAATTATTTTTCCATATTTCATACAGTGTTTCCTTAGTATTACATGATATAGTAAGCTTCTTTGTAATCCAATTTTTTCTTTTTTTAGGATTTTTCTTCTCTTTGCTCGTAGATAGATCCATGATTTTTTTTATTTTATTGATTAGACACTCCAAAGCAGCATCGGTAGTAGTTATATTTTTGACTATCTCCCAATCTTCCTTTCGACTTAAACTTTGCAATCTCTTAAATTTAATTATATTAACTCTTTCAGTCTCTTTGTGTTTTTTATCAGTCGTGTCAAAAGTAACAAAAAGGGGATAATGGTCAGGAAGAATTTGTGTATACTTCACAGCTCTGACATTACTTAGATTACCTTTATAAAATACATTATCTATACAAGAGCCTCTTGAGATATCAGATGTACTTGGTCTGGTAATTCCCGTAAAAAGTGGTAAATACTTGTGATCGAGGTAATTATTAAAATAGTCTTTCGTTAAATCATCTAAGTTAAATAAATCAACATTATAATCTCCTGCCACGAAATGATTTTTAGTATTGCAATTATCTTGTAAAAATGTGTTTATAGTATCAACAAATTTCTTTTTATCTACATCATGGCAACGGTACATCGCAGAAATCTTAATATTTTTTTATTGTTGTTTAAAGATACTGTTATGTTCGTTATTTTAAAGTCATTAAAATCTTGGACTTCAGCTTGTTGACTTAGAGAACTTTCAACATATACAATAGTACCATCCGCTATATTTACGTGACTTTCATTATAGTAGTAGTTGTATCCTGGGATGTTATAATATGAGGCGTAAGGAACATTATGGGTCTCGGAGCAGATAATAACTTGCGGTTTAACTTGCAGTCCATTAATGAAAACAATGAGATTATTGAAATTTGTCTGTAGACCTCTTATGTTTAAACTGAATAGTACAAAAGCACTTTTATCAATACATTCATTAATTAACCGCATTGTTCCGCACTCCAACTCATGTGTAAAACTCGCATCATCTAAATCTAAAAAAGAATATTTGTCATTATATTCTGTCTGTGAAGAGATGCTGTAAGGGGGATACTGTGTGGAGTCGTCATTGCCCACCCGCGTTGTATTGCCCTGGCTGCGCGGAGAGCGCGTGGTAGTGCGAGAGAGGGGGGCGTTAGCCATTCCCCTTATTCAAAGGCACATTCCCCTTCTCGCCCCCCACACGTCCCCGCGCCACCGTTGTGGTCCTCGTTGCCGCTGTCCTCGTTGCCTCTGCCGCTGTCCTCGTTGTCTCTGTCTTCTTTGCCGCTGTCCCCAAAAGGGCCGGCACTATCGGCCGAATTGGATAGTCCGTGGTGTTTAAGCATCTGGTTATTTTTGCTTTAAGCGTTTTGCACTTGTCACTGTCCATAGCACAGTGATTTGTATCTCGTTTCAGATTAAACTTTTCGTTAACATAAACGCAATTTAGACACTTAAGATTATTGGGATTAGAACATTTACTCCCTTCGTGCGGGCCCGCACAATACACACAGCACTCCTGGTTTTCACATTTAGAGCCACTATGCCCATATCGCCCACACTTGTAACACGGTCTAACATTCAAATTATCATAGGCCCGACATCTCTGGTGACCTACATACACTCTGCAATTTTTTGCCCTTACACAGCTGTATAATTCCGGCGTAAGCTCAATCACGACATTTAATAACTTGGATTTTTCATTTTTGAAACTGTGGGTCCCTAGACACTCACTCTCAAAATCATGGAAATTTCTCTCATTTATATCGGCCACAATAGTTTCGAGGGATTGCTCACTCTCGATACCTGTTATGAGCATTTTTGGATTTTTTAGACTCTTCTTGTTAACTTTCAAACTCACTTCCCAGAGAGCCTGATAGCAATTCCTTTGCTCTATCTACTTGCTTCGAATGTGTGCATCTGATTGCCACCGTCCCATTCCTCCTTTCGATGACCTTGTCGACCGGCACAATCACATCACTTTGTAAAGAGCTAGTAACCTTTTTGAAAATCTCCTTTTTGTTTTTATCATTTGTCGCTTTGATTACTATGTCTGGAACATGCTTGATCTCTTTAGTTGCTGTCGTGTTAACAGCTGCAACATTCGCGTATGTGATTTTACTTGCTTGTTGCTGCTGGACAGAAACTTGTCTTTTCAAGATTTCATTTTTATCTTGCATTTCCGCGACTAGCTGTCTCAACAGCGCATTCTCCCTTTTGAGAACAGCCACTTTATCAGTATCCTGATCATCCTCTCCTTGGCCAGTTTCATCTAGGATACTCCTTGAAAGCTCATCAATTGTCTCCTGCTCCACTCTTTCCTTCTCATATCGTTTGACTTGGGCGATGATTTTTTTCGCGTCATCGCTGAGAGCCGAGTCGGGGGGTTTTTCCAATTTGTCCTCGGGTGAGGACGGTTAGACGCCTTCAGCACTGGGCTATTTGGCGCAATTGATCTATATCTACTAAAGACCATATACTATAGTCTCGTGTCTCTATCACCATCAAAGACTAATAAATTTAAATCACTCTACGCGTAGTTCTAATAAATTTAAAAATAATATCCATTATATCCCAATTCTTCGCACGAATTAAACGGAAAATGTCTATATCCTCAGTAAATTCCACCTCTCTCAGTTCGGTATCCATAATTAACCTCTGATCGTCATACTTATTACATCTCAGAATAACGTGGTTTATATCCTCATATTCACAGCCACATTCGCATCTCGCACTCTCTATATAGTTTTTCCTGTGCAATGACGCATTCAAATTATAATGATTTGCCCTAAGGCGATTAATCAGTGTAACAAAGTATCTCTCCGCACGGACCTTGCGAAACCACGGCTGTCTCGCCTCTCGGTCATAGAATGTATCAAAATAGAAAGTGCCCTTGTATCGAGCGTCATGCTCGATCGATACTCGCGTTGCCTCCCATGACTCCTCTCTCACTCGCACCAGCAAATCCCCCACCGGGACCGAGATGGTGGGGTCGGGCTCCTCCCCCGTTGCCTCCTTAGCAAGTCCATCAGCTATCTCATTTCCCAGAATGCCCACGTGTGAATAAGGAATCCACACCAGCACAATCCTCTTGTTACTCAATCTCTCAAGATTATAGATCAATATTCTGGCCTCTGTGACATACTTATTTTTGTGCACATTCAAATGGTTATTGCAAATAGATTTAAGGACAGATTGGCAATCAGACAAAATAATCACTTCGTCGCCGCTCTCATATCTTCGCGTCCATATCAGCCGCAAGACAGCACAGACCGCAAAAGCCTCCGCAGTATAAGACGAACATACATTGGGGAGACTTATCTTGAAAGCCTCCTCTTGATCACAAATCACAATACTTGCACCAGTGGCCATCGCATCCTCCCTATAAGAACCGTCGGTAAAGATGATATCCGGATTATCCCTCAGTTGGAACTTCTCGATTATCCTCTTGATCAAAGCTTGGTCAGAACATTTTTTATTTTTTCTCACGGTCCCGATATCAAAGTCCACTTTCGGAGTAAAAGTGTGGGCATTGAAGAATCCATCAAAAATAAGTGGCTTCTCAGTCGGGCCAATAAGCCTTCTCGTTCTTTCCACTTTACGCCATATCTCCGCAAGGGGGGAGAGTCTATATGCAGGTTGTCTATATCTCTTAAAATTCTCAGCCATCAACAGCCCACGCATCTTATCGCATAGGCCATTAGTGTTGTGTGCAATCGCCTTATTTGCGAAGTTAGCGCCCAGCATCAACGCACGATCCCTCAGCAGCATCACCTTGGCCTCCGCGATGATCACGTTATTCGGAGTAGAGTTCCTATAACCAAGGGCAGTGCGTATCCCAAGATTCTGGGCTCTCTCCAGTTTGAGTTGTACCGAGCACTCCCTGGGGAAGAACACGAAGCACGCATAGTCAACAATCGATCTGACGAGACTCTTATATAGCAGTAAGGCTGTGTTGACCTCCATTCCCCTTGAGATCCCACAAAGATATCTAATAATGGAGTTGGCACGGTTAACTTTACCCCTCACGATCTGGATTTGCTGTTCAAAGCTCAGCTTGTTGTCCAGCCAGACACCCAGGAATCTGGCCCCGCCACAGTTAAAAACACCACAACCATTAATGACTATGTTCATATTTCTGTCGATGTACCCGCTCTTGGAAAACTCCACCAATACAGTCTTTCTAGGTTCCAGGTCCAAACCCAGTCCCCGCAACCGCCTCGCAACACCATCAATAGCCCTCTGTAATAGTAGTCTATTTCTCTCTCGATTCGATCCACGTACATAAATCCCGATGTCATCAGCAAACTCGACCACCTCGACACCCTCCGGCAAGTCCGCACATAGACCCTGCGTGTACAATGAATATAGTATCGGGCTCAAGACAGCACCCTGCGGGAGGCCCCGATAAACAAGGCGATCCACAAATAAACCAGAATTAATTATAAATCGCACTTTTCTACAATACAGCCACGAACTGACAAATCTGGCTATAGCTGGGGGGCAACTAAGCGCAATCAATCTCCTCACCATAATCCAATAGTCCACACTGTCATACGCGGACGAGACATCAAGGAAGGCCGCCAACGTGTATTCGCCAACGCACATCGCGGACTTGATGTCCGACACAATTCTGACCAGGTTATCAGCACACGACTTACCCCTTCGAAAGCCACTCTGGGACGGACTAAATTTGTTCTCTTTCTCCGCCCACCAGACCAGGCGCTCATTGATCATCCTCTCCATCACCTTGCCAACACAGGAAGACAAGGATATGGGCCTGACTTTTTCACAGCCGACCTTGTCGATGAAAATCACTTGGTAGTTAAACCAGTCATCAGGTATACAGCATGTTGACCACACCTTGTTGCAGATCTCCAACAAGTGTTCCTTGGCCACGTCAGGAAGGGCCTTGATGGTTTTATACTCAATGCCATCAAGCCCCGGAGAAGAGTCCTTGCGGATCATCTCCAAAGCCCTAGTCATTTCCTCTCGAACAAACGGTGCATCCAACTCATCGTCAGAGCGACATCCCTTAAAGTCAAAAACCGGCTCCACACCCACAAAAGGTGGAGCAAGACAGTCGACAGAAGATTTCACGACATCCTCCCTGTTCTTAGTGGGCCAAGAGTTCCATTCTACATTTTTCCTGGCGTTCTTGAAGATACGCATAATCTTCCACACATATGACAGGCTGGTAAACCTGTCGATGCCCCTGCAGAACTCCTCGAAGCCGGTCTTCTTCTTCTGCCTGATGGTTCTTCTAACTATCGCAGTAGCCCTCTTATACGCAAGCCAGTCATGTAAACTTTTAGTAGACTTAAAAGACTTGAAGGATTCCCTTCTGAGACGGATGGCCTCGTCACATTCAGCGTCCCACCATTTATGAGACGGTTTTCTTCCATTGCAAGGAACATGCGTGGGACTGCCAGTACCTCTCCTGCCAGAGGCCGTCGCAACAGCGCTTCTAATAGAAGCGACGAAAGACGAATAGCACGCCCCCAAATCCTGCTTCAGGAGAATGCGTCGCTGAGCTATATCCTTCATTTCCTCCTTCATTAGATCGCAAAATCTATCCCAGTCCGTCTTCTTAGTAGACAACCTGTTGGTAATCTTACCATATATTAAAGGCGAGCTTCCAAACGAAAAAGACAGTGGATGGTGATCACTGCCCCAGGGATCCGTCTCCTGCGAATATGATACTCCTCCAATAATTTTCCTTGTGCCAAAGAGAAGGTCAATGTTAGTATCCCTTTGTCCCCTGACACCACTTCGAGAACAAGTGTCCACGTTCACGCACATCAGTTCCTCCTCATCCATAATTTCGTGTAGCAAGTCACCATTGCCGTTGGTAGTTGGACAGTTCCATAGGGTATTATGGGCGTTGAAGTCTCCCAAGATAATTGTATCCAGGCCATTCCCTTTAATAGCATTAAAAATCGGTCTGAAATCATGTCTATTCATCGGCTCACAAGGGTGCCTGTAAACAGCCACAATATTGATATTACAAGACAAATTATTTGTCTTGACGCACACAACATCATACCCCACCGGCAAAGCAACTTGTACTGGGATTTCAGAGAACTCCACAGAATTGCGCAGAGATATGGAAACACCACCACTACCCAGTCTGTTGGCGCTATTTACGGATTTAAAGTTAGAGAGAGTAACCCCTCGTGGACCCTTACATCTTGTTTCTGTTAAAATCACAATGTCATACTCCGAAGCGTGTCGGGCCAGTTCCTCCTTACAGCTACGATATCCTCTGCAATTCCACAAAAGGAGCCTGAATTATGTTTTCTCGTAGGAGGGAGTCAGTCCCCCACCATTGTAGCTCTGCGATCCATTTCTACGATATTCCTCCATATTCATATCTTTTTTGGCACCGTACTCAGCACCGCCCCGCACAGGGGGAGAAGCCTCCCGTCCCCCCCTGGTCAGTGCCTCAATTAGGCCCATCCTAGCCAACGGAAATTTCTCAATGAGAGACATCACACTCGCGACAATCTCGTTCACCGCAGCCCCCCGCTGCACCGCTTCATCACCAACCTCACGACGCACCACCTGGGGTCGAGGAGCTCCTCGGTTACCAGATAAGGCCAATCCTCTTCTGTCCGTCGTAATTTCTTCTTCGCGGCTATTAAATTGGGCAAAGTAGTTGCCAATCCCACTTGAAATAGGTCTCGCTCTGCTTCTAACCCTCGGGGGGCCACTATCCGCGTAAGAAAATTTACGCGGTGCTGATTCGCGTGTCTCAGGTATCATAGGCTTCATCCTCCGCGACGGCAACGCCGGCCAACTAGTAGGATCCATCCTGCTGTCCACAGGCCCATCTGTGGGCAGAGACCTTCCCTCCACCAGCCTTCTCGCACTGTGGAAAGAAATATTGTTATACGCCATGGTTTCATTTATATTCCTGTTCCTCTTATACATCGAGCAACCACGAAAAGTTGATTTGTGCGGACCATGGCAATTGAAACATCGCATAGGTTTTATACATTGACCATTCCCGTGTGATTTTTTTCCGCACACGATACAGCGAGTGTCACTTTTACATGCCATCTTAGTGTGGCCAAACTTAAAACAATTGAAACATTGTTTAGTTTGCGGGATAAACGGCCTTACTCTGAGGTTAACGCAGCGTTGGAAAATCTTCAAATTCCTAATATTCCTCGACTTAAATGTAATCATAATGCTGTCCGTAGCCGAGAGAGACGCTGTTCTTGTAGCAACATCCCACCTTCTTCGATACATTCTTTCTAGACTTAATATATCCGCCCTATCCTGTATTGCTTCCCAGAGCTCCGGGATACCAGCCGGCCAATCTGTAACAACGCCCCTACTAATAATAGACCGTTGCGCAATATATGCTTTTATTTTAGAAATTCTCAATTTTTCAATAATACTAAGCGCGCGGTTGGCCTCCATGGCATTAGCGAATTCCACCTCAGCCGAAAAGTGGTTAAGCATTTCCACGGCAATGGGACAAATATTCGACTCAGAAAGGAGCATCCAAATCTTTATTTCATTCATACCCTTTCTGGTAGCGGCATGTTGTGGCTCAAGCCTAACGATAATCTTAGCTTTACCTTCGTATTGTTCGTCAAACTCAGTATACCGCTGGAATTCCGGCTTGTTTACACACTTCTTCAGTCCTTGTTCGCTTACTATATATATCTCCTTTTCGATCCTCGGAATGAGATTCACGTCTGTACCACGCCGCTCGCCGCCGCTGTTCACGTGATCGCCCACAGTTACAGGCGTACGCTCGTTCTGACTATTATTATTGATATCTTCGTCTATCGGAGACGTCGTCACACTCTTTTTATTTTTTATATCACAGTTTATAGAGTCACCCCTATCACAGTTCGTATTGTCCACCCCCAGCTCGTTCCCCGGGGACGACGGCACTTGCACATCCGTCGAGTTTTCTTCGTCATTAGTCTGACTCACCGAAGTGGCGCGTTTTTTAGTAATCCCGGCCATCATCATATCGAGCCGGTCGTTCAACGGTAAATTGTCTCTAGTGAAGTCGTCAAAGCATTCCTCCGAAAAACTCGACCTCTGTCTCTTATTACACTGTGACGTGTCCATCGACACGTGCTCACCATCGCCAGCATCCCTCGGGTTCACGAGGGTATTCATCCCTAAAATATCGCTCCCCCTCCGAGAGGGGAGCTATCAGAAATATCTAACACCCGCCCGAATAAGAGGATAACCCCGGGGCAACACGGAGAGACAACACGACACCGACTATATCCTAGCAGCTATCGATATAAAGGTATAGAGCGACTCGCACACACGTCCGACTCGTGCGGCGGTCCGAGCCGAACTCCTCCGAGAGCCGAGTCGTTGACTTTGGAGGTTAGGTTGACATCACCATGCTTACCGCAAATAATAAGATTCTTGGTAATTTCCCGAGCTCCCTTTTTACGATCAACACAGGAAGAATGAAAAGCACTTTCACATATTATGCACAATGAAACACCAACATTCTTCCTCGGACAACACGTGAACCTTAAATTCTTACACCAGCTTTATCAGGAGGGTCCTTCTCCGAACCTGCCATATTGATAATATATAAAAACAAATGTCCTAACTGACTGACTGACTGACTGACTGACTGACTGACTGACTGACTGACTGACTGACTGACTGACTGACTGACTGACTGACTGACTGACTGACTGACTGACTGACTTATCAACTGATTGACTTATCAACGTCCAGCCCAAACCTAGAACCCCTAAAAACCTATAGAAACATAAAATTCGGGGAGTACATTTCTTCCACGTAAGCATCCATAAGAAAGGATTTTTAGAAATTCGACCCCTAAGGAGATAAAAAGAGATAAATGTGTGTTACAGTATCAAAGCATGAGTATCAAGCTGTGTTAAATAAATTAAAACACAAAATTAAATAAATTTACAATCAAAATAAAATTGGTTTTTATTTTGTTTTTTATTTTATTAATTAAAACTAATGACACAGGTTTTTAGTAAAATAAAAATAAAAAATTATTTTACTTAAAACCTGTATCGCTAGTTTTAATTTAAAAAATAAAAAAAGAACAAAATAAAACCCAATTGTATTTATAAATAGAGAAAATGAAATGTAATGGAAAAAGTACATGATCAACTTTAGTTCCCAAAAGTGTAGATTTCAGAATGTTATTTGAGGCGTAATGCGATATGGAATTTTCAACGAAATTAAAGTAATAAATAAAAACAATTTACGATTTTTATTGCTGTGCAAGTTTTATTTGAAGCGTTTATACAGATTCGTGTGCAAAAAACGATAAAATAGAAAAAAACGAACAAAAATGCTCAATTTTTCTTTTTCTCTTTCGATATCTCGAAAATTATCGATTGTACGCCAAAATATCACTGAACGTAACTTGTAGAGCGGGAAAAATTCTATAAAAAACACCTTTTATGTTACTTTTTTGCGTCAATAAAGTCGGAAATCTTAGCGAAAGCGTTCGGTGCCGCGTATCGACGTAACCAGCCGCTAACGCGATGACGACGACTCTCCACTTTGAGGCGCTCTACAAGGCGTAATTTTCAACAAAATAAAATAAATAACAAATAAAAATTGTAGGTTTTTTTACGCTCTACAAGTTTCATTTGAAGCATTTTTGCAATTTTGGACGACAATAATGAGTAAAAAGAAAAAAACTAATAAATATCTCTCTCTCATACTTTTTTATTTCTCTTTCTCGTTCGATGTCTCAAAAACAATCAATCATACGTAAAAATGTCATACGACATCATTTATAGAGCGTAAAAAAAGCTTTAAAATGAGCTCCGATTCGATCTTGTAATTTTATTAGAAACCGAGTTATCGCGGAAAAACCATTTTTTCACATTTTTTACTCCCGTAAAAAAAGCAAGCGGGAAACAGAGGTCGAAAACTTGAGATTAAGCTTTTCTTGAGCCCCCCAACACCCCCCCAAAGAAAAATCCTGGGTCAGAATTATGTCTTTTATAATCAGTTTTTTTGTACATAGTGATTGGACTATAGTCAAATTAAGATTTTTGGATGAAAAAATTGCCGGCAAGCTGGAAATTGGTATACAGGTTTATTTTAGTGTTTTTTTAAACATACTAAAAGTCCCCATACATAGAGCGTGAGCCGGCTGCGCCATCTTAAAAAAAAGAGTACAAAAATGGGTTTTTTGCGAATAACTCGGAAATTATTAGTTTCACGGGAAAGAACGTTCAGAGCGAAAATGTAGCTGATAAAATTCCTCGCAATTTGGTTTTTTGTAGAACTTTGTACGACCATTAGTTCCCGAGATATATTTTTTTGAAGCATCGGGCAAATGAGGAAAGAACTGCTTCTTTGAGCGTTTTTTCAAAATATCTCAGTTCTGGCTGTCCAAAAGTAAAAAATGCATACAATGAAAGTGAAAGAGAATTAAATTACCTACAAAATGCATTATTTATGTTATACTAATATTTCTGTAAATATTACGGGTTAAATAAAATTTTGACTTTCGGAAATTATGAGAATAAATACTTCCTCACAATATAAGTCGGAAATGGGTAGTCCTACGTAAAAAAATTGTTAAAATCAAACAGAAAGGTTATTAAATTTTCATTATTTTGGTTTTGACCAATTTGCATAACACTAATAGTATTTTTGATATCCGTAAAAGAAACGGTTTTTAGGTACACTTCTCAAAATGGCGGACTTCCGAGTTATCTTTTTTTAAAAAATACACATGTTTCTTGAAGTTTATTAAATTATCTTTAAAATTTTTTTATTTGACCTTCTCATTATACATGATGTAAGCTTCCCGTTGGTCTTTGGGTTAAATTTTTAAGACGGGTAGTATTCGAGATATAGGGCGTCGAAAGTGGCCGCAACAAATTTCTGTTTCATATGCAGAGGCAAGCACACAGTGCAAGTAAAGGATGCATATTTATTGTTAATATACTAATAATTAAACCAATAAAAACATAAAAAACTGCGTACATATAACCTAAAATAACTCGGAAATCCGCCATTTTAAGAAGTGTACCTAAAAATCGTGTATCTAAAAGGCATAATTGAAATGACAATTTTTTAAAAACTTTCATTTCAAAACCGGTTCTACTGCAGGATCACATACATATGCATATAAACTTTTGAAAAAATGTCGATATTATTTTTTCTAAAGTAATTTTATGTCATGTTTTGTAAAAAAAAACTATAATAGTAGGGGAGCTAGCTCCATTTTTTCGTGATTATTTCGGTACTTATGAAACTTTTTGTGGTGATTCAGAATGTTATTTAATGATCAAAGCTCCGGGGACTGACAAAAAAGTGGGGCGCTTTGGGTGGTATAGCCACTCACTTATTGCAAAAAAATTTTTTTTTTCAAGTCATTTCGGTATGTCAGTCATTTTGCACCATAATTCTTTGATATATTCTATGACTATTTGCAAATTGACTGACAAAAAAATGGGTCGCTTGTGAGTGGTAGGGCCGCCCAAAAATGTTTATGTTACGTTGTTACGTTATGTTTATGTTTATATTTATAACCTTTATAAACTATGGCATCTAAATGTGTTTTTTGTGGTCGTGACGATGACAATAAAATACGTGTTTTTACTAAAAAAAATATTTAAAAAAAAATCAGTAGTCAAACAATCATATTATGATTTTGAAATAATGTTACAGAATTGAATGACGACCTTTCTGAGAATGAAGATGACCTAAATGATTGTGATAAAGAAGAAGAAGAAAAAGATTCCTATAGTTTTTTTATTTATTTTTTATGATGATGATTCAATGCAGCTATTTTTCATTAATGTTTCTGTTTTGATTATATAATAAATGACCATAAAAAAAGATATTGGCTTCAGTTTACAATGTACTTATAGTATTATCTTAACGGCGCCTTCTGCGCGTTTACTAAATTAACGTAATTCTTGCTTTAATGGAAGCCGGATTGACCCGTATTATTTTCTCCGAAAGTTATTCTACAATAAATGTTACTTTTCATTTGTTAGCTGACTGAGTTAATGATTTATGTGTCACCCCGCCGGATATCGCGCTGCCCTTCATCAACCCCGTCCTGCTATTAGGTCGAGTTAGCCGATTTCTCGCGCACCAAACTTATTTCGTCTTGCGTCTCTCTTTAGTTTTTCGCGATTTCGCGGACGCGAATTTACGCGTCTGGCGCCCAGCAATCAAATTCGGTTAGTGGAGTGTCGGAGGTGCGACCCAGGTAGCAAGCACTCGTCATTTTGACGTCAATATTTGGTCATAATTGGTCAGTAACGTCATTCGTCGATTAAGTGACGTATATTTAACGTCATGTTTTAATACGTCAAAAAGACTTTGTAAAATGACATTATATAGACGTTTAATTGACTACCCAAGTAGCAGACAGTCGTCATAATGACGTGATTCTTACGTCATTTTATGACGCATATGTTACGTCATTTATTCCTAAAGTTTAACGTAAAAATGACATATTTTTCACAGTATTTTTCACAGGAATATTTTTACATTTATAAAGTGTTTCGTAATTTTATGATTGACGTGGTGAATTTATGGTATAAGTGGATCTAGTTGCGTGTGTAATTATAGTTTTATGACAACTACTTCATGCAGTGTTATAACTATCAAGAAGATATTATTACAAGATTTTTGAACACTTTAAAGATGTACCTGTTATAGACAAGTACAGTTAATAAGGAAGCATCAGGGTGAGAAGATCGTCACTGTCCACTGGATCATCGAAGTCAAGCGACTCCGACGCGGTACTGTACTAGGATGGGTGGGTGACCGCCTTGAAAGAGCGGCTATATGCACATGGCATGTAACGAAACAGTTAAAAAAGCTTTTTTTTCTTAAATAAAGAAAAAGAACATATTTTTATAAACGTTTATTAAGTAGACATTTTAAAATTTTAATTTCATAAAAAACATTTCTAGAAACCGGTATGTCGTACATTGGACCTATTTTTGCCGTTAATAAAACGTCAGGAAATGACGTCTTTGGAATGTGACTTAGGACCGTGTAAAATACGTCATTTTTACGTTAAACTCTAGGAATAAATGACGTAACATACGTCATAAATTGACGTAAAAATCACGTCATTATGACGACTGTCTGCTACCTGGGGAGAGAATCGTCGGAGAGGCTTATCTATCATCCTTCTCTCCTTCCCCCTTTTGATTTGTCACATGACCGGGACCGCTCCGGGAGTGAAAAAGATGTGACAAAATTTGGCTGTACTTTTAATTATTTATTTGTGTATAATGGAAAGACAATAAGAATTAAAATGAGTCTTGATGATCATCAATGGTGAATTCAAAGAAGGAAAAAATTCATAAGTCGCAAACTGTGGAATTTACAATATTTTATGAGGGTTTTGGGACTCACTTTTTTGTCAGTCAATTATGCTAATAGTCATAGAATATATCAAAGAATTATGTTGCAAAATGACTGACATACCGAAATGACTTTTTTGGGCGGCCCTACACCCACAAGCGACCCACTTTTTTGTCAGTCAATTATGCTAATAATCATAGAATATATCAAAGAATTATGTTGCAAAATGACTGACATACCGAAATGACATTTTTGGGCGGCCCTACACCCACAAGCGACCCACTTTTTTGTCAATCAATTTGCAAATAGTCATAGAATATATCAAAGAATTATGGTGCAAAATGACTGACATACCAAAATAACTTGAAAAAAAATTTTTTTTGCACAAGTGAGTGGCTATACCACCCAAAGCGCCCCACTTTTTTGTCAGTCCCCGCAGCTTTGATCATTAAATAACATTCTGAATCACCACAAAAAGTTTCATAAGTACCGAAATAATCACGAAAAAATGGAGCTAGCTCCCCTACTATAATATATTAAGAAGTTTTTAACATAAACAAATATTTAAAAAGCTATATCTCTGGAAGTATTCATCACAGAAGGTCAAATAAAAAATCATTTTAAAGATAATTTAATAAACTTCAAGAAACATGTGTATTTAAAAAAAAAAATAACTTGGAAGTCCGCCATTTTGAAAAGTGTACCTAAAAAATGTTTCTTTTACGGATATCAAAAATAGGGGAGACCGGGGCTAAGCCGACAACGAGGCAAACTTGACACTAAGCTTTTTGCCAATTTAAATCTATCGTAGAAACTTGCCTTTCCTACTGTAAATGCGTCTTTATGTGCCAGTATTATCAACGGAATTTGGTAACATTCTGAGTTATAGTGTAATTTTTAACGCGACATAAGTGTTTTTGATAGTAAAAAGTAATTTTTCTGATCTCTCTGAACTTGGCACACCATACCTAAAAATCTAAAAGTTTTTTTAGAGTTCTGACTTTCTTTTGAATAGTTCTAGAGTTCTAGATAAGCATTTTAAATAGTTTCGATGATTAATATTACAGAGAATCGAATTTGAAAATACATAGTTTTTATTTTTAAAATAATTGAATTACTGGAAAGTGATTAAAATTTCTTGCAAAACTACGTGGAAAAGTCGCAAAAATACGATCCGGTCGGAACTGTTATCTTTCTTAGATAGGTGTTACAGTTTGGGCACTGGATTTTCAGAAATCGATTTTTTGCTTCTAATTGCTAGATCTATTGATATATTTGATACAGAACTGTAGAACTATTGTAAAACAAACTAGAACTCCGAAGAAATAATTAATTTTCATGATTTGGTGCGCTGCGTGAACTTAGCGCACCATATTTTCAAATTCAATTTGTTTGTAATTAATCATCGGAACTATTTAAAATGCTTATCTAGAACTCTAGAACTATTCAAAAGAAAGTCAGAACTCTAAAAAAACTTTTAGATTTTTAGGTATGGTGTGCCAAGTTCACAGGACCTTTCAGCCCGCGCTCGTTATTCGTTAAAAAGTTATTAACAAAAAAAGTTTGGAAAATATAGCAGCTATTTCGAGTATTGGAAGGCATAAATGACTAATATACATATATGTCGAAATAGTTCACGCATACACTTTAAAACCGATCACGCCGTCGGCGTATAGATTAGTGACGCGCTTTTAAAGTATTTAAGTGTTTAAAGCGCGTCAACTAACCTATATCTGCACCTAGATATGCTATATTTTCCAAACTTTTTTTGTTAATAACTTTTTAAAAAACAATGACTGAGGGTTAAAACCTTCTAAAGATCACTCAGGAGAGTGACCTTCACAACATAAGTCAAGGTCATGGTCATGGTCACGGAAGGTATACTTGTGATTTCCGGGGCCTCCCCAAAAAAAGCGCCGTGAGAGACATTCGAGGGGGTTTTTAGTGGGTAAAGTCCCACACAACCGCCCTCCCCACCCCGGAAGAGGGGGTATCCGTGTGGATTTTTCTCCGTTATAAAAAAAAGGTCAAGGTCATGGGAGAGTGGTCACCTCTATACTACATATATATATAATTACCAAAAATAAAGTAAAAATAGATAAAAAAAATAGGTAGGGTGCATATTTTTTGGGCTCCCCCGATTGATTATCACTGGCGGAGTCACAACAAAGGTTTTTACCAAGAAAACCGCAAGAAAATATCAAAATTCGGAAAAAACCCTATTCTATAGAATTACCGAAGTATTATTTAAAAATTCATATTATTTATTTTTAACTTTAACACTGTATATCTCAAAAACCAGAGCAGTTAGCCCTATAAGAGGTATATAATTTTTTGTTCAGCATTAAAAGTACTACCAGAAACCATCGTCAAATTAAGGCGCCAGAGTTATCGGAATCTTGCCTAAAAATGTCGTTATCACATATCCTAAGCAAGTAGAACTGCCAGTAGTACAAGCAAGTAGTATTGTTTTTTTCGCAAGCAGTATTACTTCCGGTCGCAACGTAGTCGCAAACAGCAATCACAAGGTTTGATCAAATCCAAAATTTAGTCTTTGCGATTTGTGACAGGCAATATGAGCGTCGAGGTCCGTTGTCATCGCATTGAGCTCCGTTGTCTATTTGGCTTGCTCGCTCGTAAGTTAGAAAATTTTATTTTAATAATGAATGATTTAAAATGGATTAAAGATGTATTTCTGGACGCGAACGTTCATGAAGGTGATGGCAGAGACGCAAATTTTGAATTTGATCAAAACCTTACAATTGCTATTTGCGACCGGAAATAGTACTGCTTGCGTTCATGCGATTGACTGCTTGCGACTAATGCAGAGTGACTTTACAGCACGAAATTAGATATAGGGAGTAGTAGCAAATAGAGGAAGGCAATTTCGATACACGAGTACGCATGTACGACCGTGACATTGTGCGTGTGCACGGAATCGTAGCGTAATAGACGCGATAACAGGGTCGCGTTGCGGAAAATTAAGTCGAATCCGAGCGCATGCGTGCAGCAATGAGGAATGGAGAAAGAGAGAGAGAGAGAGAGAGAGAGAGAGAGAGAGAGAGAGAGAGAGAGAGAGAGAGAGAGAGAGAGAGAGAGAGAGAGAGAGAGAGAGAGAGAGAGAGAGAGAGAAATTGATTGATTGAGCTTTATTAGCCTTCTCGGCTATTTTTTACATAAAATATATTTCAATTAATTTCTCTACATGAGGTACAATATATTCTTTTAACCTACGTTTGAAAGTTCAATTCTTTCGCATTGCTTAATTTTTATCGGCAGGGCGTTATACATGTTCAAACCTTCATAAAATATACTTTTCTGTGCGCTTCTCGTCCTGCGATATTGAATTCTAATATTCTCAGTCTGCCTCATTTGCCGTCCACTCACATCTCCTACTATTTCTATCCTATTACTTAAATGTTTTGGCATTATGCCTCTTACTATCTTAAAAATAAAAATACATACATTGTACATTAGCCTCTGTCTTACATTCATAAACTTAAGGGTTTGCAGCATTAATTCTACCTTTGTATATCGCGAGCACTGCAGTATGACTCTCATGGCACGGTTTTGTGCCACTTGCAGTCGATTCAGTTGCGTCTCACCCATGCCTATTAACATCGTTGCGCAATATTCAAAGTGAGGCGCTATGATAGACTTATACACAGTACATCGAGTGTACGCCGATATATCATTTCTTATTCTATTCAGAAAACTCACTTTTTTCCCTATTTTCTTTAACATATAATCACAGTGATTCTCCCAACGGAGTTTACTATCGATCATTACACCCAGATGTTTCACTATCTCGACACGCTCAATTATAGTTCCATCCAAACTTTTTACTATTATGTTTGTTTTTATTTCTTTCCTTATACTTCTAACTATCATATATTTGGTCTTATCTGCATACATTTTTAACATATTCACATTCATCCATTCTTCAAGTATACCGAGCACCATATTTAGTTTTATTTCTAATTCCTCACAACTTTCTCCTGTTACACTTGCGGTCGTGTCATCTGCAAATAATCTAAATATACTTCCCTCTGGACAAACTTTAACTATATCATTTATATATAAAATAAACAATAGAGGTCCTAATACTGATCCCTGTGGCACGCCATATACTGTCTCAATTATTTTAGAACATATATCATTGAATCTAACTTGTTGCTTTCTATTACTTAAATACGATATTATCCATTCCAGTACCACTCCTCTTATTCCATACTGATATAATTTTTCCACTAATCTTACCCTATCTATTGTCTCAAACGCTCTCCTAAGATCCAGGAATAACAACCCTACCATTTTTTTCTCCTCAATTATCAACTTCCATTCCTCGATAAAACTTTGAATTGCTGTCTCACACGACTGCTGTTTCCTAAATCCCGATTGGTATTCGGTTATTATTTCATTGTCTTCTAGAAATTTTTTCAACTGTTTTTTTACAAATAACTCTAATACTTTTTCATATATCGGTATATTGATCGGTCTATACTCGCTCGCTTTTTTTGGTTTGTTTACCTTTGGTATCGGTATTATCGTGGATGTTTTCCATCTTTCTGGAAATTTACCTGTCCTAAGCGAATCATTTATTACCCCTACAAACTCATCTTTTATCACAGGTAGCACCATTTTCAGTATATTACTATTTATTCCTTCCTCTGTTCCGTTCTTTCGTGGTAGTTCCCTAACAATTTGTTCCAGATCACTTGCACTAATTAGCTCAAAATTTTCCATAATTCCCTCATTCTCGATTACATAAGTAGGTCTCCTACCTGTGCCTTCTATCCCCTTATTACCAATAGATTGCACAATGTTGCTAATACTTTTTACATAATATATATTAAATTTATCAGCTATATTGCATTCTTCTATGTCTTTTAATATTTCAAAATCTACATTATTGATGTTCTTTGAACCCCTTTGCTCACCTTTAATTAATTCTTTCAAAGTTTTCCACATTTTTGTAGGATCACTCCTATTATTATCTATCATATTCTCATAATATTCTTTCTTTTTTGCCCTAATAAGTTTAACTACTGCATTTCTTTCATTCTTGAAAAATCCCCAGTCCTGTTCTTTACCTGAGCTTATTGCTCTACTGTGAGCCTCATCCCTTCTATCTGCTGCCATTCTAATTTTATCTGAATACCACATTTTCCCTTCCCATATTTTCAGAATCTTAAACTTTTTTTTAGGTGCTACAGTATCTCCATTACACTTACTATACTATTAACAAATCTCTCCGCCCTTATACTTATATCTAGCTCTTGACCTTGCTCAGTTCTTTCTTCTATTATTCTAAGAAATTCATCTACATTAAATTTACTATAGTCCCTGCCTCTAAATTCTTTATATTTATTTCTCTTTTTATTCATAATAGATTCTACTTTTAGCCATGCATGGTCCGTTATTTTCGGTTTCTCATTCACTTGTACCTTTATTTCTTTATTCGAAAAAATTAAATCTATCATCGTTCGACTATCTTTTGTAACTCTCGTTGGACAATCAACGTATTGCCTCATCCCTAGGTTTTGCATTACCGTTAATAATTTCTTTGTGTAAAATGAATCTACCATTATATCTATATTAAAGTCCCCTATCACTATACAGTCATACTTTATTATTAGATCTTCAACCGTATCTTCCAAAAATCTCACAAAATCGCCATTTGACGCACTCGGCGAATGATACACTACTGCTATCATACCTTTATACAAATTTTCTCTTATTTCTACCACCACGCACCAACAATTTGACACTATCTTTTTCTTATCAACTATTTTAAATTTAATATCATCCTTAACATATATATATATAACAGTACTCCTCCTGTGTTTCTATTTTCAGCATCACATCTAACTGTACTATACCCCGGTACATTGACCTCACTATCCTCAATTTCTACAGTTAATCTAGTCTCGGATAACGCTAGAATCGCAGGATTCATCCTCTTCATAATCTGATGTTGAATTTCATCCTTATGCGCCAAGAAGCTTTGCGCATTCGTATACCAGAGTAATTCCGCTTCTCCCTGTAGTTGCTATTTTGCATCTTCCCAGCCGGCTCTTTTTTTCTCTTTCTCCAATACTTTCTTAAATGTCGGACATTCCGAATCCAGCGCCTCGTGTTCAACATTTATCTTCAAGTTGTACGTCTGATTCTTATAGGTACAGTTTACACACCTCTTCTTCGCCGTCGTACATTCATTCGCATTATGATTTCCTGCACATTTATAGCATGTTTCCTGTTTCGTGCAATTCTTGGCAATATGGTAATAGCCCCAGCATTTAAAACATCTTCTAACACTAATATAATTAAATATAGGACACTTTCGCCACCCTAAATTTATTTTTCCTCTGTTTATTAGTGAATTATGAGTGCTTTCATCCACTTCAATTATTACGGATCCTTGCTCAGTATCTTTATTTTTTCCTCTTAATATTTTCTTCACTAGGTGCATACAGGATTCTTCGCCAATTCTATTCTGCTTTTTGAGGGAGGGAGGGAGAGAGAGAGAGAGAGAGAGAGAGAGAGAGAGAGAGAGAGAGAGAGAGAGAGAGAGAGAGAGAGAGAGAAAGGAGAGGAGAGGAGAAAAGGTGGCCAAAGTAAATTTTCTCAAAAACGAGTTTCTGGTTGTAACCACGCGAAATCAACTCCATTATAACGGTGCCGCTCTTCGATGTAGCTCACATAATAGAATGTATTACGAGGGGCGTAATAGAATGCTTAATGCTGTCAACCCTCTCAAACCACAAGCCAGACTTGCGCCGCCGCGTCAAGTAACAGCGATCGCGTTCCGCAACGCAGTTTTTATGACCCAAATTCGAAATTATGAATTTTGCGAAAAGTAATATCTAAATCTATTAAATCTTAAACAAATCTATTTGCTCATCTATTACGCAAAATAAACAGAAATTATTAGAAGCGTTACAAAAAAAACAAAATTATTAAAGTTGCGTAGCATAACATCGAAACTGTATGAGACGTTGCTAAAAATAATATTGGCATGAAAATGCAGGGGTGCGGTCCGAATAATTGCTCCAGTTAACATTACGAATCCTTTATTATTCCTTGCAGATCACCGAAGCCTTATTATTTCTTCATGGCAACTGTAAAGTTCTCCATAGAAACGTTTGCCCGACGAGCATTATTATCACAAAAAGGGGCACGTGGAAGTTGTCGGGGTTCGAGTTTATCGGTGAGTCTAATCTCATCATCCTTCGTTCTAAAGATAGGGACAGTAATCGAAGTTTATCCATTTTTAGTCAGTATTAGCCATTTTTCATTAACTAAAGTAGATATATATTATATTACGATTCGCTTCGAATAGCCTAAAGCTAAATACGACGAAGCAATTTGTCGATAAATAAATATACAATATGACAAAACTCTATATTAGCAAATTTGAAGTATATAAGAATAATTAAATTAAAATTGAAATTATATATATAAATCGATTAAAGGTAAATGACGTATTGACTAAACGTGATATCGAAGGCTAAGAAAGACAGATGCGCGCGATGCTTTTACGCTGCGGTTTTAGTCAGAATGTGTTTCATTTGTTAGAGGGTGCTAAGGAGATACCGATAACCGTGCACTCATGGACGAAGCACGTGCCGAAAATGACTCAGCCGAATCTCGATTACATAGGTGAGACACCGCAAAAGTCCGTCGTTAGCACACGCCCACGCTGGGAAAGCTGCTTCCAGTAACGCTGTGTGTTTTACGAGGCCAATTAACATGGTTAAACACACACACACACACGTTTTCGATCCCTTACCAGAAGAGTAATAAATCTCGGTCCTATAAATAAAAATAGCTTCTCTACAATATACGAAAATCTCGTGTTATAGTACATCTTTATATAAATAGAAATTCTCTTTAGAGATAGAGATAAAAAAATCAATCTCCGCACAATTGCGAGATACAAACCTGTATTTAATATTTAACCCGACAATTTGTTTATCCTTCCGCGTTTTTCCGTTGCGATTCTCGTATTGAATAAAACAACCTTGTATTTAACACTATACACGCAACAAAAATAGAAATCTAATTATACAGTTGTTACAACAACGTAACACGAATTTTTTTTTATAATCAAAAACACTTGATCAACTCCGATCAAACGTAAAATGGTTAGCTTGCCAACCGAGTTCTATGTGTAAAAAAAAATAGACTCGCTGACAAGAAAAAAATAAATTTGGTAGCGTCAACGGGATCACGTTTATGCGAAAAACTTTATTAACTCCCAACTATAGCGATAAAACGGACGGCAGCTTTGCATCCCGCGGTTTCAATTGAACCGTATCGAACTCTACGAAAATTATCTGGAATTGCTTTCCGCACGTGGCCGTGCAAAACAATTTTCTATTTGCATTGTTGATGATCCTTCTCTCGCCCCGTCAACGAGGGATTTGTTTGTAACGCGGCCGCGCAACATGTTGCAGCGCCAGAGATGCAGCAGAAAAAACTTGCAAGCTTCTCCAGCGACATGTACAGCCTAGGCATGACGATATGCGCGATTTATAATCAGGGCCGGCCGCTGATACAGGCGAATCACAGCTGCTCGGATTATTTCAAGCAACTCGAGACCGTAAGTTAATCCAGCCGCGAGACGCGGATGAGACAGTTCTCTTCGAAGCGCGCGAAGAAATCACGAATGATCTTTAAAAACACTTAACTCTCGAAAGACACGGAATCTCTCTTCGATTTCTCATCCCTCTCATCTTGGAAAATAAACTCCGACCCTTTCAGTCGCACTTTTTCAATTAAGTTACAACTTCCTTTTGCATCGCTGTGTATAGAACTTGGATCACACAATTTCGTCGAAATTAAATGTCTGATCGAAAAGTAAAAAAGCGCAACGCTGAAAAGATTGTCGCTTTTTTTACCACAGCTTGACGATCAAGTCGCCGTTATTTTGCCGCTGATACCGATACCACTTCGGGAAGCTGTGACGCGACTCTTGCACAAGGACCCGAAGCAGAGGCCGACCGCGCAAGTTTTAACTATGATCAAGTTCTTTCAAGACCCGTTTGTGCACGCTCTGCAATTTCTCGATGTCAGTAAGATGAAGGACGTGCATCAGAAGGAACACTTTTATACAACAACTTTGAGAGAACTCTTACCATATATGCCAAAGGTATGCGCGAACATAACGCGTCATGATATGCGCCGTATATGCTCAGAATTGAGCTTAGGGTGAAATAGAATCAAAGAATTAAAAGGAAAAAATATATCTAAATAATGCTAGCCTTAATTCTGATATAAATCATAATTGTTTATAAATGGACGTTCTTTTGAGATCGATATTATGCTTATTGAAAATGCCTATATGAATCACAATTTTCTCCATTTTAATAACTGTAATCCGCTTTCTGCTGCTAATTATTCTACTATAATACTTCGTTTTCCGTGTTTTAATGCACTGAGAACACCGAATAAATCCAATTTTGAAAAAATCCAATAGATTTCCGATAGATCAAGAGACACGGTAGTGTCTCGCGCCAAGTATACGCGAAGCGAGACCGCACCGTGGATCTTTTACGCGACGCAACGAGTTGCAAGTACCCGAGATTTTCAGATCGCGATAATTATAGAGACGCGAAGAAGAAATGTTAGTATAAAACGTTAGTATAAATGTGAATGTAAATGGAATCTTTGGAGTGGAATAATGCAATGAATTTTCCAAGATAAGAAAAAGTTGATTAGCTGTGCTCTTTTTTTTCAACACGTTTAGTTCGTCGCATTATTTTATATTTATATTATACACATGTTACGATGTGTTCGCTCTGTGATTCGATTCACCCTAATCGTACGTAGCCGCGAAATGTCGCGTGTCACGCGAGCGTTTTCCGTTTGTGCAGAAACTCTGGTATCAGCACATCTGGACATATCTTCACGCTGAGCTACAGACGCAGGAAGTGCTGTCGGCCGTGCTGCAGCCCATGCTGTACATCGTCCAGAGCAGCACGAAGGAAGAATACGAACGGATCGTATTTCCCACGCTTAAGTATGTATTACACAGAACAAGAGCAGAAATGAGCGCGAGACTGCGCGAAATAGATCATGTCTCATTTCACCCTTTCTTCCATCTCTCTCTCTCTCTCTCTCTCTCTCTCTCTCTCTCTCTCTCTCTCTCTCTCTCACTTTGCTCCCACAGACCTCTCTTCACCAATCGAAAGTCGATTCAGGGAACCGTGACCCTGCTGGAAAATCTGCACATCATCCTCGAGAAAACGCCCCAGGAATACGAGCGAGAAGTGCTCTCGATGCTATACATGTCTTTCGAAAACTCGACCGTTCAAGTGCGAGTAAGTAAATAATCGATCTCATTATCAGAGCGACAAAAAAACACTTTTAAATACCGCCAGATTACTGTTATTTATCCATAAAATAAAGAGCAATTCAATAATTGCAAAAACCAAACTCTGACATTTAAAAAATTGTGTATTCCAATTTACACCTATGTGAACTCAGCACCGACTTTCATAAAAAAAAATTTTTATATGTGCATTTGATTACGTTCGGTTTGTACCCGATTTTACCACATGTTATTTTGTTTGTACCTCAAATGGGTGAAAGTTACGGGGGGTTAAAAAATCATCAGCACTTTGAGATACAATAATCTTCAAAATGCCATTCGATTAAGCATCGTTTGTACTCGTTTGTACCGCTTTTTATTTTGTTTGTACCCTCGCGGGGGTGGAATTACGGGATATCGAAAATTCATATAAAGGTAACATTGTCATTTTTAGAGATATTTTAAATCCGCAAGCGGGTGCTGTTTCGGAATCGTTTGTACCCGTTTGTACCACCAGCAGTTTTGTTTGTACCCTAATAGGTACATTTTTTATTTTTTTATTTTTTTTGCTTATACTTTTTAATTTTTTTATTTCAATACATATTATATAGAGAATAATTAAAACATTTCTAATACCTCTGCTTCCTCTTTAGCTTAATTTTATCTAATACATTATTTAATACTTACAATCACCCCCTTAAGGTGGTCCTTTCGTGAGAACAAGTATTAGATAAGTACCTAAATTTGATATATGTTAAATATACAGTAATAAGGGACATGTGTACGAAAAATCAAGTGAGGTTACCGACACTTTACAAGAAATAAGTCATTCTAAATGTGCGTTCGCGGAGCGTGCCATTGTCATTCTATCCTTGTTTACATCTAATGAACGAGAAAGATAGAATGATGCAAATCGCCACGGCCAAGGTTTTCAACGAATAATACATGTACTTAGCGATCAGATGAATACATTATTCATGTCTTAAAATATTCCCTGAAGTTTCCGGATTTCGTACATACCTTGAAAATAAGGGCTTGCCGAATGTTTTGCCCTGATATATGAGGTTAAATAAATAGTGGATCCAATCGCATATTACTTTACTCGTACTGTCATGCCTGACCTAACCTAAATCGAGTCCAACCGCACTACTATTGTGATATTTTTTAAATTAGTAAATAATTAAATACGATTAAATCGTGCGTGTAAAATCATGTTACATTATTATAATTATTGGAATGCTGTGTAATGTTTATTTTCAATTACCTCATGACGGATTGTTACTTGACTAGCTGGGTCCGCGAAAGGACCACCTTAAGGATACAAACGAAACTGGCGGTGGTACAAACGAGTACAAACAATTCCGAAACAGCACCCAGTTGCGGATTTAAAATATTTCTAAAAATAACAAAGTTATCCTTATACGAATTTTCGATATCCCGTGATTTCCACCCCCGTGAGGGTACAAACGAAACAAAAAGCGGTACAAACGAATAAAAACGATGCTTAATCGAATGGCATTTTGAAGATTATTGTATCTCAAAATGGGGTGCTGATGATTTTTTAACCCCCTTGTAACTTTCGCCCCTTTGACATACAAACGAAATAACCTGTGGTACAATCGGGTACAAACCGAGCGTAATCGAATGCACATACGAAAAAATTTTTTTATGAAAGTCGGGTGCTAAGTTTACATAGATCAATTTTACAACACAATATCCTATCAATATCAATATCTCTTAAACAAGCGTCTAATTTTTAATAGAAATTTCTAATTATATATCTCCTATAAATTCTATTTTAGTTTACCGACGCTTTCAAAATTTTCGCAGTTTAATAATATTCTTCATCTATATCTATAAGATATAAATGACCATTCGTGAATATGCAAGATACCATAAATATGCAAAGCCATTAAAAAATTTTGTCGTATCAACGATTGATTCGTTTGTCCGCTAGACGGCCGCGTTTGTGGCCGTGGCGCATGTAACGAATTATCTCGAGGACGACGCCATACGTAACGTGGTGCTACCGAAACTGTTGGACGCCTTCGAGAACAATTCAGCAAATGCTCGGGTGTTGATGGATGTGGTTCCGTGCATCCTGTGCCGTCTTGAGAAGCAGAAGATCATCGATTGCATCCTACCGCTGCTCTGTAAAGTCAAATTGCAAGAACCCGAAATCGTCGTGCGGGTTGTAAGTAAGTGAAGTAAGGCGATTACACACGAATTCACGAACACACTTAACAAAATACGTTTGTTTATTCCGGCGTCAAATCGCGACCACCTGCTTGCTTTACCCAGCTGGAAAAAAACGATTAAGTGTTTGCTATAATTTAAATAAAAAAGCATGTGTTCTCTGTAAAATAAAGCGTTTAGACGTTTCAAAATGCAATTTTGTACTAATATTTCTATCTGTAGAAACAAGCAATTAACTCTAGTCACTAGAATTGAGACATTGCATGTCTCGGTCTAGAGACAAATGTATTTCGATAAATTTAAAGAACTTTTTAGTCGAATATTCTTATTGCCTGTCAGTAAAAGGATAGAAATCGGTTAGGGACAATATATCTTTGTCGTTTTAATACGTAATGAAGCGCGAGATAATATTCTAGCCTCAAGATAAAAAAATAAAAAATATAAGAAAAGTGAAAAAAAAAAGAAGAAAGAGGATTGCCCCATAGGGACAGATATGTATTCTATAAGAAGAAAGAAACGGCCGCTGCCAGACTCGCGCCTAATTATTCTTGCCCATTCGCGTATTTTAGATATTTACAGACTGATGCTGACCGACAAGAAATATGGATTATCGGTTAATTGGATGGCAACGCATGCAATGCCTTCTCTATTACCGCAAACCGTGAACCCGAAGCTGAATCTCGAGCAATTCATACTACTCCTCGAGGTGCTGCAGGATATGCTAAACAATATTGAGAGGCAAGTGCAATTAGCACTAAGATTGGACGGAGTAATCAGTGATCGGCAAAAAAAAAATTTTCATTATTTATTTTTTAATGTCAAAGCAATCATTAATAAGCCAAAATACAATATTAAGTGGCAAAAAAATTAAAAATATTTTTCAACTTATTTTTATTTTCCTAACAATTTTTGTAAATAATTTCAAAAAAAAATTATTTTTACAAAAATTATTAATGTGTAACATTATTTTTTAATTCTTAAAAAATTTAATAATAAATCGAGAATTATAACTAATTTTTTAAAAATAAATAATTAAATAAAAATAATTTTTAATTTTCTAAAAAATAATGAAAAAAAAATATTTTTTAATTTTTCAAAAAATTAGTAATTAAATAAAAATATTTTCTAATTTTTCAGAAAATTAACAATTAAATAAAAATAATTTTTTATCCTTGACTCTGAAACATGGTGTCTTGGCAAAAACAAGCATGAACATGAGGTAACTGACAATATTACAATCAGAGATACTAGGCAAGACAAAGGGAACATCATAAAGTTCTTGATTACACTTATTTTACACATTAATGATAAAGCGAAAAATTGTTTTAAGAATGCCAACAATCTTTGAACAACTAAAAAAATAATTGTGAAGATTTGTGAGAAAATATATCTATTAATTAACCTAGTCGATATTTATAAGATTATATTAATAAGTATAAGCTGTTGTTCTTAAATTTTCCTTCCCTTTGAGTGTGCATATAACATACATACACTTTTTGTAAATACCATATGAATGTATTCAAAGTTTCAATTTTATATTCAGAAGTACTAAATAAAGCAAAGTCAATGATTAAAAAATTATATTTGTTATCACACAGTTATTATTAAATCAGTCAACACGGTAATAAATGTGTACATATTTGACTTACAAGAATAATTTATTAATTATTACTTACATATTAATATTGTATAAACGTATCAGCAGATACAGCGTATTTATTCTTCAAGTTTTCAATCAAGATTATTTATCATCTCTCATTGATGTAATGCTCTTTAAGGCTCCTGGTCCCTGAGCCGAGAACTCCGCGTTGACGGTGACGACGTACCGTCGCGGTAGAAATAAGAACTCTCTCCAATGGAGAATAAGCGAGAAATGTTGAGAATTGACACGTTGAGAATTCTTACGTAGTATTTCCAAATAAAAAGATATTTGCTTAAAATAACACTACAGATCACTTCAGCACACTTTAAAAATACGCCGAGTTGAAGTTAAGTCTACCCCTTTCCCTTGACAATTAATAAACAGCCGTAAAATGAATATAATACGAAATCTAGGCCTGCGCACAAACCTGCATCGTATCACATTCGTTTTACGGCTGTTTATTACTATCAAGGAAAAGGGGTAGACTTAACCTCAACTCGGCGTATTGTTAAAGTGTGCTGAAGTGATCTGTAGTGTTATTTTAAGCAAATATCTTTTTATTTGGAAATACTACGCAAGAATTTTCAACGTGTCATTTCTTATTTCTTCTCACATTCCAACATGGCCGCGACGAGTACCCAGGAGCCTTAAATAATTTAAGCCCAAATTATTTAAGAGAATCACGTGTTTTCTAAGTAAATAATACTATTTTTTTTTAGCGACACTCGAATTACACTTTATAATTACTCTTAATTCAAAATTCTCATCAGTTAATTTATTAAACTTAGGTAAATTAAACATTGTAGCGTAACTAAAAAGTCTTTCTACTGGTGCAGAAGATGGTAAAGGTGTATTAAATTTGAGAAAAACTTTCTTAACAATAGTATATAAATTAAGTAATTCGAGATCATTCCTACTTTCAGTACTAAATTTCTGAATAATTGCTTCTACATCAGAGGCCCCAAAAGTTTCGACTACATCAGGTGTATCATGATCACATGTAAAGTCAAAAAAATCATCCTCAGCTACACTATCATCCTTTTTCTTATCTTCAACTCTACTCGACACAGAAGCAAGTGCTTCTTTTATTGCTACTATAACATTTGCTTGCACTGAGCGACTTAAACAATTGAGCCAGTTCAATTTAAATTTAGGATGTGAAGCTGCTGCTACAGCGCTGATCCGTCCTTCATTTTCAACATCAAAAATTGGCTTAAAGCGCAACTGCAAACTTTTCAATAATCCAAACACTAACTTTTTACAAAATTGTAACTTTAATTTTTGACAAGCCAGTAATTTATTCTTGACGGATATGAGTGTAGGAAGCAGGTACAGCGTAGCATAAGACCGCTAAACCAATGAGCATCCAGTATAAAGTCGCCATATTAATTTACATAAGATTGGTCCAGCCGGTCCAGCGGTCTTATGCTATGCTTATGCAGCCTATGCAATTTTGTGCGCGATGGCCTTAAGAGAGAGCAAGAGACCATCGTCAAATTATAGTTCATCTAGTAATTGCAAATTTTCCCAAAAGACACGAATTTTCAGTAGGAAAAAATTATTTAGTATAGTTAACGTCATCGTTTCATTTCTACTGCAACTAATGTACTTTTAAAAACAAATACTTTACAAATTAATAAATGCTAATTTTCTTAAAAATTAGTAATATATTTTCTAATAATTATCTACTAATTGTTCAAATAATTTACGTTTTAAAAATTACTAATTTTTTAAAAAATTAAAAATATTTTTTTTTTTAATGTAATTTTTTTAAAAACTGACAATTTATTTTATATAATTGCCAATTTTTAAATTATGAGCAATATATTTCTGATTATTTATTAATTTTTTAAACAAAGTATTACATTTTCAATTAATTAATAATTATTTTAAATTTAGAGCTTAGTATTTTATTAATTACCAATTTTTTGTTAATTAAAATTAAAAACATTTAAATTTTTTATTTTTGATTAATTAAAAATAATCGCCGATATCATTACTAAAAACAGAATTTTTGCCGATCACTGTAAACGAGTATTTGCGCGCGCTTAATGACGCGTAAAATCATTAAAGAGTTTTCTAACTGTCAAGTAATGGCTATTCGCTCGAATATATTCAAAAGTCTTCCAACGAAAAAGTATAACTAATCTTTTATATTACAATTAATTCTTGTTATTGATAATCCTTGTTATCATTGTTCTGGCCGAACGAAGATCCTATTTGCGCGACTTAACGCAATTTTAAGTAGTGTACTCTATAATTAACGAATATTGCGGCTGCTCATTAATTAATCTCGTGATGCAAGTATCGTCAGACATGTAACGCACCTTGAAAATTTTCATAACGCTCATCGCGTGCGAGCTCTGTCCCATTTTTCAAATTGCAGAAATCAAAGGAACAAGCTGACGCTCGATAATCTTTCTTTACCGAGCCCCGACAAGTCTCGACCTTTGCGACATCAGTACAGCACTGACAACGTACACGTGCCGGCCTTTAACATCCCGAATTTGCGCATCGAGCAACGCAAGACTTCTTCTGCCGAGGATATGGCCAGAAAGAATAGCATCGGTGCGAGCACTGATAGAAATATCAAACAGATCCTGGAATCTTTTCCAATGTCATCATTTTCCAAACAATTTAACATTCTTTGCGTCATTCAGTTGAATTTTCTCAAGTTTTGTCACGGTCTCGAATTAATTTGCAATAGGTTCTAGATAGATATATTTATTGACTCCCCTCAGGGTTGCAAGGCGTTTTGTAGGGACGTTCCCAACCCTTTACATACATTCTTTTAACCTACCTTAGCGTATCTTACATTTAACTTTACATACTAATCGCCCTGCCTATCTTTACACACACACACACACACGCTCGCAAATTCCCTATCTCTGTGGACTTCCGTTTCCGTTTACAAACTCCTCACTCATCCTCTTTCTCTCATTCACTTCTCCCCTCCCCTACCTCCCACTCCCCTCCGTCATCTCCTCCCTCCCTTACTCTCTCTAATTTCCTCAGCCATTTCTCTCCCTCCCCTTCCTCCTCCAATACCTCTCCCACCGCTTCCTGCCATGATCTCCCTCCCCCCCAATCTGCACAATCTTTCCACACATGTTCCCACGTCTCCTCCCCCCTCCACACACCCTGCACACTCTTCTCTCCTCTGCCATCCAATGTTTCACCTTCCTCATACCACCCCCCAGCCTGTATCTAGCCACCCTCTGCCACCTATTTTCTCCCCAGTTCTTTTTTAAGTATTCCGGTATCTCCTCCCCTTTTATCATGCCATACCACTTGTTAAATTTTGCCTCCCCTATCTCCTTCCACCTCTCTTCTCTTTGCATTCTCTTTTCTCTCTCAAGCACGTCCTCTCCCTCCACATCCCCTCCTCCCTCAGCTCCTCCACCTCCTCTATCCTCCAACCCCTGCTCTCCGCCGCTTCTTTTCTCTCCTCCTCCCATCCCCTTCTGCTCACCCCTCTTTTCGCCCTCCTCTTTACCTCCTCCCAGCACTCCCTTCCCAGCTCCCCTCCCTTTCCCTCCTCCAATTTTTTCTCATACCCCCATGCTCTCATAACCGCCCTTCCTCTTAGTTTCTCCCTTTGTAACTCCTCCCTAATCATATATCCCGGTATACATCTTTCCACTCCCAACACCCACCTTAAATATCTTTCCTGTAATCTCTCTATTTCCCCTCTTTCCCTCCACCCCCATATTTCCACTCCGTAACTTATCACCGTCCATACCAACTTATCAAACAACCATATTCTCCTACCCCAATCCCCCCCAAACCTCCTCTTTCCGATCCCCCATATTTGTCCCAGCAACGCCGCCCCTCTCCTTGTCCTCTCTTTTACATGTTCATCCTGCCTCCCATTACATTTTACTACATATCCCAAGTAGCAGAATTTTCTCACCTCCTCTATTATCCTACCCTTCCACCTCCAACTCACCTTTTTCCATCTTCCTCCCCCTTTTCTGCATCTCATTACTTTCGTTTTTTTACTGTTCAATACCAATCCCTTTCTGTCCAAATACCCCTCCAGTTTTCCTATCATTCCTTTCATATCTTCCTCATTCTCCGCCAACATCGCTATATCATCTGCATAAGCCAGTGTATATATCTTTCTCCCTCCCAGCTTTATTCCACCCCAGCCCCCTCTTTTCAGTTCATCGTCAATGTCCGCCAGCAGCAAGGTGAACAGAATCGGACTTAACGGACACCCTTGTCTGACTCCCCTTCCTGTCCAAAATCTCTCTCCCATCTCCTCTCCCACCCTTACTCTGCATATCGTCTCCCCCAGCAGTTCTTTACACCTCTCCACCAAGCCCTTCCTTACTACCCTTTTTCTCATGGCTCCCACTAGAATCCTCCTGTCCACCGAGTCAAAAGCTGCTTTTAAGTCCACGAACATCACCACCATCTTCCCTTTCTTTCCATTTACTTGCCTGTTTATCAGGTAATTCAGTACGTAAATGTTGTCCGTGGTCCCAACCCCTCTTCTAAACCCTGTCTGACTCGGTGGCAGCAAGCCCTTCTCTTCAACCTCCTTCCTCAACCTTTCCGCCAGCACGGCAGCATACACTTTGTATGCCGTTTGTGCTAACGTCACCCCTCTGTAGTCCCCCACTTTTTCCCCCTCCCCTTTTTTTCCTATAGGCACTATAATTCCCTCCCGCCAATCTTCCGGCCACTCCTCCCCTTTCTACACTCTATTGCACACTTCCCATAGCCATTCTTTCACTACCTCCCCTCTAAACTTCCAAACCTCATTTGGAATTCCATCACTTCCCATTGCTTTTCTCTCTCTAAGCTTCCTCACTATCTCCCACACCTCTTCTCTCCTTATCTCCTCTTCCTCTTCCTCCTCCTTCTCCCTCCTCTCCCCTCTTCTTGTTCCCATCACCACCCTCCCATTCACTCCTCCCAACAGCTCTTTAAAGTACCCTTCCCATTCTTGCATACTAATTCCCTCATTCACCCTCCTTCTCCTCTTTCTCTTCCTGTTTACCACCTTCCATACCTGCCCCTCCGTCCTGACCTCCTTTTCTTCCGCCTCCCATTTCTCCACCTCTCTTTTTTTCTTCCTTTCACATAGCTTCTTGTATCGCTGTTTTTCCTCCCTGTAACTGTCCCCCTCTCCTCCTTCCCTTCTCCATTTCCTTAACATGTTGCCAACTCTCTTTTTTCCCTCCCTACATTCCTCATCCCACCAGCCCCTTCCTCCGCTTTTTTTGCCCCTCCCATTCACTTCTCTTAATACCTCCCTTATCCTCCCCTTCAACCCCTGCCACTCCTTCTCCACTCCCCCTCCCCGAGCTTGCCTGTCCCCCATTAACTCTCTAAATTTTTCCCTGCCCTCTTCTGACCAGTCCCCTCTCCCACTTCCGCTCCTTCTCCCCTTCCCCTTATCCATACCTTCCTCCCACCCTTCCACCCACGCCGTCACTGGCTGATGGTCTGAATCGACCTTCTCTTCTACCACCACCCGTTCTACCCTTTCCCTTGTCCTCCTGTCCCCTAACACGTAGTCAATCACCGACTCCCCTCTTCTCCCTGTATACGTCCATTCTCTTTCCTCATCACCTCTTATTCCTCCGTTAAAAATCGCCCACCCACGTTCCCCCAGGAATCTACACAGCTTTTTTTCCTCCCCATTTACTTTGCCATCCTTCGATCTCCTCTCTCCTTCCCCCATCTCTTCTTCTCCCTCTTCCACGAACCCTCCTTCCTTTCCGGTCCTTGCGTTAAAATCCCCTCCTATCAGCACTCTCACTCCCCTCTCAATCTCCTCCACCCATTCTTTCAGGTCTTCCAACTTCCGGTCCATATCCTTATTTATATATACTCCCACTACCCTCCACCACTCTTTTCCAAGTTTCACTTTTATCGATACTATCCTTTCCTTATCTTTTTTCGTCTTCTCTCTTTCCATCTTGATCCCTGCCCTCACCCCTACTATCATTCCTCCTATCGCCCTTCCCTTCCGGCTCTTCCTCCCTGCTCTCTGCACTTCCCATACGTAGCCTCTTGGCATTTTTTCTTTTATCCTTTCCCACCCCTTACCGTCCACCCACGTTTCGCATAACACCATTACGTCCCAATCCTCCAGCCTTTTCCAAAACTCTTTATCTTTATTTGTTAGCCCCGCCACATTCCAAAAGGCCACCTTATAAATACTACTTCCCTCCCCTCTCCCTCTCCTCTCTCCCTCCTCTCCCTCTTCCTCTCCCACTCTTCCACCCAGTTCCTCTCTCTTATCCTTCTCAATTTCTGCTCCTCTTTCTTCCCCCCTACCCGTTCCCTCTCCCTCCTCTACTCCCCCTGCCTTTGCTCTTCCTCTCTTTCACTTTCTTTTTCTTTCCCTTGCCCTTCCTCCCAGCACCTCTCTCTGCCATTCCTAAGCACACCTCTAACCTCATCCCACACCCACCATTCCCCCTCTATCCATACCCTTCCCATCCCTATCCGTACCTTTTTACCCTCTCCTCTTGCCTTCCATGCCACTTGGTTTATCTTCCATTTTATCCTTCTTTCCTCCCATGTCAAGTCTTCGTCTATCCACGTATTTTCGCTTCTCAGTTTCCACTTATTTCTCATTATTTTTACCTTCTCTTCTTCACTTCCCACTTTCACCACTGCCATACCCCCCTTCTCTTTTCTCCCCGCCTCTGTTTTTCTAACCTCCTCTATCTTCACCTCCACGCCTAACTTTTTCATCACCTCCGCCACTCCCCCCTTTATTCCTCCCGCATCTTCCTTCACTCCTTTTATCAGAATGTTTCTTCTCCTTTCTCCCCTCTCCTTTACTTCGTACCTCCTTTCCAGCCTTTCCACCCTCTCCTTCCAATCAGCCTCTCCCCTCCCCTCCTCCGTCGACCCTCCTCCGCTTTCCTCTCTACCTCTTCCTCCCCCAAGACCTCCTCCCTTTACCTCCATCTGCATCCCCTCCAGCTTTCGTTCCATGTCCTCTATTCTTTTCTGAAGCTCTCCTCTCTCCCTTCTCCATATCTCCTCTCTCTCTTTCAGTTCGCTTTTTATCTTCTTTACTTCTTCCATCATTGCCTCCTTTTGCCCCTTCGCCACCTCTCTTATCTCCTCTCTCACTCCTCTTAACCCCTCCCTCATCTCCTCCCTTATTCCTCTCAACAACCCCTTCACATCCATATCCTCCCCCCCTGCCCCCCCTGGTGGCGTTCTCACCGTCTTGTTGCTTCTCTTCGAGAAGTCTTCGTCCTCTTCCCCCCCCCCGCGCCATCTTCCTTCTCTATTTTATTCCTCTTCCTCTTACACAGCTCGTCTATACTCTCTTTCCTCTTGGAAAGCTCATCTAGATTCCCCGTACTTCCGCGTCTCTCTTTCTTAAACCTATCCGCAAAATGCGCCATCTATCCTCTACTCTACGGCCGTACTACTTCCCCGCGTTATCCCGAAATCCCCAGAATTCCCTAGCCTTTCACTCTCGCGCTCTCTATCCTTCCCCTTCTACGCTCGTCTCTCTAACCTCAACCTTCCCAATTCTCCTCCGCCTCCACGGACTATCTTCCTTTATCCTCCGCGCTGCCACCACTCCCACACCTTCCCTTTCCCTCACCGAGCTCACCTCTCACTCGCCACGCTCTCTCACTCGCCACGCTCTCTCACTCGCTCTATCTCTCACACTCGCACTTCGCTTTTCGCTCGCAAAAATCGCCAACTCACACCTAACCAACCGGAAACGGAAGTCTTGCAATAGGTTCTAATGTTCCCTTTTTAACACACCCATAACAATTAAAAGGGTTACAACACTTTTCCTCTAGTCAAATAGCACTCTGATTGACGGTTCCTCATAAATATTAAATGAAACCCATCGAGCGACACGACTGGAAGAAGACAGGAAAAAAACGGTTTAATTAAGTTTATTCAATATTTATGGAAACGGTCCTTCCGGGAATTAAGTGATCCGAGTTTACGGATACTACAACGATGTTTTCCTGCATGCAGGATCCTTATCGACGGCATCCGCGGAAAATATGGTGCGGAAGAGTTCGATGGCTGGTAAGTGGAGGATGACTTCCCTTTTCTCTTATACGAAATATAATATTTATGCGATCCTCGATAAAGAACGCAATGTTTCGTTCGTACGAAACCGATTTAATTGAACCGTAACACGTTTGTCGGTGTTTAGCAATGTTCGGCGGATGGTTCAACTCACCGTCGGCCAACGACAGTAATTTCCTGCGAGTTGCCAACACGTTCACCAGTAGACGACTATCGGACAATACCCTGATGACACCAAAGATACGGATAGCGCCGTCCTGCGCGAGTTCGCCGGGCGGGACGCCCGGTACCGGCGGCGGCGGCGGCCTGCCGATCCGTCGACACTCCAGCACCGGTCCCCAAGAACGACGCGGGTCCAATATTAATTTATCCCCGCCTACGGTATATATATTGTTACGCTCCGTTCGCTATTCGTGTCGCGCGCACTCACGAACGCGTCCGCGTACTTCCGGGATCGCAGAAATAACCACTTTCGTTATACAAAAAGAAACTCGGGTTTATTTAAACTCAGAACGGAATACAAGAAAGTTCTGGGAAACCGGACCAAACGATTCGAGTCACCAGATCAATCCGACGGGCGGTAATTAAATCAATAATTCTATGCGTCCCCGTTGTCAAGGGACGCGCTTCGGCTTGAAACTTCTGCGGAGCGAAGCCAATTTCAGCCCACGAAAACGAACGTCTCGGCACGGGCGAGCGGGCGTAACACTGCCCCCCCTCTTCAGATTGTCGTCCCGACAATCCAGAGGGGCAGTTTCCTGACTGGGCGAACTTTTCTGTACGATTCCAGGGTACCGGGACGGCCCCCTGCCCTACCCTGGGCTGCTGCCACAGGTTACCGGGCACCGTCCTCTTCTCGGTCCCAACCGTACTCTGGAAGTCCAGGATCATGTCCTCTTCATGGCTTCCTGCCCTACCCTGGGCTGCTGCCACAGGTTACCGGGCACCGTCCTCTTCTCGAGTCCAGGATCATGTCCTCTTCCTCATGGAGCGAGTCCCCAATCGACATTTTCCGGAAAAAAATACTTTCTCCCACCTGCCGACTCCAGGGCGACCCCTCATCAATTCCCTCGCAGGAGATCTCGCCTCCCAACACAGGCCTCTTCCTCTCAGCTCCCGAAGTCGTCGGAGATGTCGCTGCTCCTCTTCTAAATCTTCGGACAAGGGGGGGGAAGCTTACCGTGGACCCAACGTCTCGAAAGACTCCCCAAGTCCTTGCCTCGGCATTTGCCCTATGTCTCACGGAAAAACCACGGATCAAACAACCGTGAGAGAGGCAGTCTTATCCTTCGCCGGTATTAGGTTCGGCAACAAGCTAGCTCCCAAGATGTCCAACTCGGTGAGGAGTTACGACTGCTTCGGCTTCCGTAAATATCTAAGAACAAAATAACACGCGCAGTAAACAATGCGACACAACAATCTTAATTTCTACCGTAATTAACCTTCCCCGCAAATCATTACACCCAACCTAGTCCATAATATCCCTATCAAACTCTAATGTCTTTCGGAAAAAGAAGCCAACCTATCCGCATGCACAATTTTCTTCTTATGTCTCACAGATCTTTGAATACAATAGACCACATCATTCAACTTTTTCACTATTAAGAAAGGTCCTTCCCAATTGCTCTGCAATTTAGGGGCTCTACTTTTCATCCTACGAGGATTATAAAACCAAACTTTCTCCCCTTCTTGAAAAAGAGTTTGCCTGGCCTTTCGATCATACCAAGACTTTGCTCGTGAAGACTTTATATCCATACGTTCCCCAACGTTGGAATGGATCTTGTCCAACTTCTCTTTCAAATTCCCAATAAAACCTTCAACTGACTGAGATCCTCCCCTCGGAGGACTTCCTAAAAGCAGATCTAACGGCAACCTAAGATCTCGGGCAAAACACAGCTCGGCGGGAGTTACTCCAGTAATCTCGTGTTTAGAAGATCTGTAAGCCAATAAAAACATAGGGACCCAGCGATCCCAATCTTTCTGATTTTCAGAAATATACTTCGCCAAATAACTAATAATAGTCTGATGTTGCCGCTCGACTTGTCCATCCGATTGCGGATGTAGAGCAGTTGTTTTCGTTTTCCGAATTCCAAGGAGATTCATCAATTCCGCGAAAAGTTTGGACTCAAAATTCTTCCCCTGATCCGTATGGACTTCTAAAGGGACCCCGTGTCTAAAAATGACTTGATTAACGAAGACTTCTGCCACTGTACTTGCCCTAATATTCCTGAGAGGAAAAACTTCTACCCATTTGGTGAAACAGTCAACAATGACGAGGAGATATCTATTTCCGGAAGTAGTAATAGGAAGAGGGCCAAGTATGTCCATTTGTAATCTTTCGAATGGGGCCCCAACATTATAAATTTGTAATGGAGACTTTCCCTTCCCCAAAGGACCTTTTTTTGACACACAAACTTTGCAAGTTTTGCACCATTTCTCCACATCTTGTTTATAGGTAGCCCAATAAAACCGCTTTCGGATTTTTTCAAGAGTTTTATTGACTCCAAAGTGTCCTCCAGAAAAAGAATCATGCGCTTCTTCTAGAATCTGGTTAACACGGTTTCGAGGAACAATAAGCTGAAAAATACTTGACTTAAGATTCGGTGCTACCCATCTCTTATAAAGAACCCCATCCTTTAAACTCAAAGCATCCCAATAAGACCAATATATTCGGGCAGAGACATTTCCAGCGGGTATTTCAAAACGAGACGGACGTATTCCCGTTTCCTTCCCGCGGTAAATAAAAGCAATGCTAACGTCCTCTAATTGCTCCTTGCGCCAATCTTGAAGAGTTTCTCCTATGAGAATAATACGAGCGACTGATTTTCTTGATTCTTCAATCTGCCTTCTCTCCACTTTGACACAATATTCGCAACCAAATGATTCACATTGTCGTCTAGAAAGCCCATCGGCATTCTTGTGAATTAAACCTTTGCGATGAATAATCTCGAACTCATATTGCTGGAGTCTTTCCAGCCAACGCGCCAATTGCCCTTCTAAGTCTTTAAAGGACATCAACCACCTAAGAGAAACATGATCCGTACGAATCAAAAACTTCCGCCCTAGAAGATAATGCCGGAAAAATTTAATAGAATCGACTATCGCCAAGAGTTTTCGACGAGTAACGCAATAATTCCTCTCAGACTTACTAAGTACACGACTGAAATAAGCAATGACTTTTTCTACTCCCTCTTGCTTTTGTGAAAGGACTGCGCCAATTCCAATATTCGAAGCGTCAGTGTCCAAAATAAATTCTCCCTCCCCACTCGGAAAGGATAACATTGGAGAAGAAGATAACACTCGTTTCAACTCTAAAAATGCACTTTGACACTTCTCGTCCCAAGAAAATTTAACTTGATTTTCTGTTAGAGCATATAAAGGTTTGGCTAAAGAAGAAAATCCTTTTACAAATTTCCGATAATATGAGCAAAACCCTAGAAAACTTCGAAGCTGCTTCTTGTTATGTGGAATCGGCCAATCCTTCACAGCAGAGATCTTTTCCGGATCTGTAGTAACACCTCCTGAAGAGACTATATGTCCCAAATATTTTACTTCCTTTGCAAAGAGAATACACTTTTTAGGGTTTACTTTAAGATTAACAGAACGTAACCGTGAGAGCACGTTCTTTAAATTCTCTAGCATTTCATTAAAATTTTTACCGAAAATTATTACATTGTCCAAATAAACCAAACAAATTTTATATAATAATCCTCGCAATACTTTTTCCATTAAACGCTCAAAGGTAGCAGGAGCGTTACACAGCCCAAAAGGCATTACAGTGAATTGCCATAATCCACGTCCAATAGAAAAGGCAGTCTTTTCCCTATCCTGAGGACGAATCTTTACCTGCCAATAACCGCTTTTAAGATCCAGAGTGCAATACCAAAAGTTTCCCGAAAGCTGATCGAAAATGTCATCTATTCTAGGCAAGGGAAACGAATCTTTTTTAGTTATTGCATTTACCATTCTATAATCGACGCAAAATCTCAACGTTCCATCTTTTTTTCTTACCAAAACAGCAGGAGAAACCCACGGACTTTGCGACTCTTCTATGACCCCTTGCTTTCTCATTTCCTCAATAATCTTTTCTACTTCCCCTCGCATTCGTAAGGGAATTCAACGAGGAACCTGCTTAATGGGAGAAGAATCTTCTAAATTGATGACATGTTCGACGACTCCACAATTACCAGCAACAATCTCCTCGGAAAATACATCCTGATACTCCTCTAAGAAATCCGTAAAAATTTCTTTCTGAGCCTTATTTAAATTTGAGGAATTATTAGTATAGAGTTCTTTCAAGAATGGAGCTCTTTCGGAAGAAACTTGAATTCGTTACCATCCAATATCCCCTTATAACTAAAATAATTTGAACTTGACTTTATTCGATTAACAGAAAAAGTTTGGGAACAATTAGAACAATTAACACTCGGGGTAATGCCCACTTCAGTTGTTCTTCCCCCGCCGAGAGCAACTAAACCGAGTTTCCCTTGTTCTCAGGACACTCAAACCGGAAATGTCCCTCCTTTCCACAATTCCAACACTCTTTTGTTTTATTCCAATCCCTCCGCTCATAACCATAACCTTTCTTTCCTCTTTCTTCGACTTTTTCATCTCCGTCCCCCTTTTCATTACTCTTCACGCCCCTATCCTTCCCCTTCTCAAATCGCTTCTCAAAATCCCTCCTTCTTTCAAAATTTCCTCCCTGTATAATTTTGACGGCCTTTGCCCTCTCTATGGCCAACTTCAGCGAGGTAATCCCTTCTAGCTGAAGAGTCCTTCTAACAAATCCGTCCGAAAGGGAAGAAACAAATTGAGCGCACGCGATCTTGTCTCGAACCGCGTAGGGACACTCAGGATAAGCTAATCGAGAGAGCCTTTCCAATTCGTGACCGAAAGTAGCTAAATCTTCCCCGAATCTTTGCCTTCTGTTCGTAAACTGAGTATAATAATTTTGCGAAAGTTGCCCCTCACCGAAACGTAGTTCTAATTTGGACTTTAGTTCTTCGTAACCCAAATTCTCTAAATTTTCTACCGATTCTAGGACAGAACGCGCTTTTCCCCTTAAGCACGACGCTAAAGCTACGGTTTTGATCGCATCGTCCCATTGATTCGCGCGTGCGATTAAATTAAATTGCGAGAAAAACTCTCGCAACGGAACCACACCGTCAAACGTGTCAGGTTTAAGTTTATATCCGATTTCACTGCGCGCGCCGTTTGCCACACCAACGGCTTCTACTTCCGGACCGCAATTCGCTCTAATATTGGAAGGACTTAGCTGTGTTTCCTGAGAAGGCAACCGGTCTCCCCGTAAAAATTGGAGCTCCTCATCGTGCCGGCGAAGCATTGCGGCGAGTTCCTCATCACGTTGCGCCTGCTCCTCGCGCATTTGCCGCATCTCCTGTAGCACGGCTTGGAGAGCTGCCGTCTCTGAAGCTGCCGACTCCGTCGCAGGCTCCGAAGAGTCCACCAGGCGTCTCTTTCTCGTCGCAACTAGCGTCGTCATGGCACACACACTCACACGCGCGATCCCGGACGAGCCCCCAAAAAGTGTTACGCTTCGTTCGCTATTCGTGTCGCGCGCACTCACGAACGCGTCCGCGTACTTCCGGGATCGCAGAAATAACCACTCTCGTTATACAAAAAGGAACTCGGGTTTATTTAAACTCAGAACGGAATACAAGAAAGTTCTGGGAAACCGGACCGAACAATTCGAGTCACCAGATCAATCCGACGGGCGGTAATTAAATCAATAATTCTATGCGTCCCCGTTGTCAAGGGACGCGCTTCGGCTTGAAACTTCTGCGGAGCGAAGCCAATTTCAGCCCACGAGAACGAACGTCTCGGCACGGGCGAGCGGGCGTAACAATATATATATATATATATCTCACGAATCTGCGATTTTACTCGCGCTTTGTTAATACTCCGCACGGCCGATCAATTAACGACTCCGATTTATTTCTGTTTTACCCGTATGATCAATAGAATAAGGGATTCGCTTTTATAGATGGCAGGTAGTTTTCCGATTGTTCCGAAGAATGTCAGTAAGTCATGCTAGTTTGAACTTCGATGCGCCCCGCGAGCATTACTTGATATTGTGCATAGAATATTTAATTCCCGTTGAATATTTAATTCTCGAAACGGAGACGTTACAAATTTCCGATGAGACTCGTTTGAAGAGTATGGCACTTTCGCGTTTCACGATTGCGAATGTCGCGAGCAGCCGTTCATCAATGATTCTGTATCATATTATTGATGCCATTTCTTTTTTCGTGGTATCTTAATGCGCGTCGCACGTCGCGTGTTGTTTCCGTGACATCCAAATTATAGTAGGCGCGGAGAATATGCATAATATATATATATATATATATATATATATATATAGGCAGATCCATTACTTTTCGACCAAAGTTTGCGGGGGTGGGTCACCGATTTTGATGCCGATTTTTTCCTCGAAAGTACACTAGAAAAGGAGTATATATATATGCATATCACGGAAACAACACACGCGACGTGCGACGCGCATTAAAATTCATAAAAAAAGAAATGGCATCAATATGATACAGAATCATTGATGAACGGCTGCTCGCGACATTCGCAATCGTGAAACGCGGAAGTGCCATACTCTTCAAACGAGTCTCATCGGAAATTTGTAACGTCTCCGTTTCGAGAATTAAATATTCAACGGGAATTAAATATTCTATGCACAATATCAAGTAATGCTCGCGGGTCGCATCAAAGTTCAAACTAGCATGACCTACTGACATTCTTCGGAACAATCGGAAAACTACCTGCCATCTATAAAAGCGAATCCCTTCTATTGATCATACGGGTAAAACAGAAGTAAATCGGAGTCGTTAATTGATCGGCCGTGCGGAGTATTAACAAAGCGCGAGTGAAATCGCAGAATTGTGATTTACGCGTGAAATCTTAATAGACGAGAAATTAGTTTCCCCCATACGTCTGTTCTCTGTCTCTCGCACGTAAATTTTGGCAGAATAGCGATTACCCGGTGGAACCCAACCAATCCGAATAAAATTGGATCTGTTCGCAGGGGGGCGGAATGCCGATCACGAGTAGCAGCGTGCCCTATCTGCTCAGTTCGAGCCTGAACAGTATTCGCGGCTCGAGACGGCCGTCCGTGTCCTCGACGTCGTCGCAGCAGGGACTCGGACTACTGCAGCAGGTTGGCTCCAGCATGGTAAGACAACTACCCCCCATCTGCCTGAACCTGAATGGACCATCACCACCACCAACACTCTCTCCATCACTCCAGCTACCGGGACAGCATTCCCACTGACCCTCCGTTACAGTGTAAGGATATTCACTAAGCCTTAGATCGGTTTGCGCCTACTGCGCTCTCTCTCCCTCTCTCTCTCTCTCTCTCTCTCTCTCTCTCTCTCTCTCTCTCTCTCTCTCTCTCTCTCTCTGCATGGATATAAAAGTAGACTGGATTATAAGAACTGTCAAAGAAATAAAAGATGAAACGCTGCGTAAAAATGAAATTAAAATAATGATTAAGGAGGTAGTTTATGAAGAATTAAGTAATGTTAAACAAGAGCTGGAAAACTTGAAGAAAATAATACAGGGAATAGAGTATGGATCGAAGGCAGGAACGCAAAGAAGCTACAGTGAAGCGGTTAAAGAAAAGAAGAAAGAAAGTCTTATAATTGTTAAGCCGAAAGTGCAACAGGAGAGTGAAGACACAAAAAAAGTGATTAAGGAAAAGGTAGATATAAAGAATATGGCAATGGGAATAACGAAATTAAAAAAAGGAATAATTCGGTATAGTTAAACGGCCTGACTGGCAAGTTTTATTAGTATATCACAACGACGTTTCGACCACTAATTTGGGTCCTTTTCAAGTTATTTTAACAATGATGGATCATTGTGCGTCAATTATATAAAATTCGTGGCGGGTCGGAAAAATACGACGGTCTCATGTGAAGGCCGAAAAACTAATAAGTTTTTTCGGCCTTCACATGAGACCGTCGTATTTTTCCGACCCGCCACGAATTTTATATAATTGACGCACAATGATCCATCATTGTTAAAATAACTTGAAAAGGACCCAAATTAGTGGTCGAAACGTCGTTGTGATATACTAATAAAACTTGCCAGTCAGGCCGTTTAACTATACCGAATTATTTCATCACTGGCGAATAATTCTTATTAAATAAAAAAAGGAAGCAAAGGAGTAGTAATCATGGGATGTGAAACTGGAGAGGAGGTAAAAAAGCTGAAAGAGACAGTTCAGGCTAAACTGGGAGAGAATTATAAAGTAACGGAGTCATCTAAGTCAAAACCAAAGGTGAAAGTTATTAATATAAATATAGAAGAGATTAACTTAGATGATAATAAACTTATAAGTACGATAAAGAAGCAAAATAAAATAGATACAGTAAATATGCGAATTGTGAAGAGAATGGTCAAAGTAAAGAATGATCAAAGAAGAGGAAATGAAGAAGGATCAATAATAGTGGAAGTAGATGAAGAAACACATGAGATGATATTGCAGAAAGCAAAACTAAATGTAGGATGGAAAAGGTGTCCTGCATTTGATCACATCAGTGTCAAAAGATGTTTCAAGTGCTGGGGATATTTTCATATCGCGAAAAATTGTAAGAGAGAAGAAACATGCTACAAATGCGCGGGGAATCATAACTCGCGTGTTTGTACAGCGACGGAGAAAAAGTGTGTGAACTGTATGTTCAAAAATCGAACATACAATTTGAAGATAAATGACGACCATGAAGCTATTAGCCGGGAATGTCCGACCTTTATAAGGGCGTTACAGGAAGAGAAGAGGAGAGCAGGCTGGGAAGAGGAATAGCAACGACAGAAGAAAGAAGAAATTTTACTGTATACAAATGCGCAGAGCTTGAGACAGCGCATAAGGATGAGATTCAACATCGGATTATGAAGAAAATATATCCAGCGTTCTTAGCATTTTCGGAGACCAGATTGACCGAGGATATTGAAGACAGTGAAGTGAACGTTTCTGGTTATAATATAACTAGATGTAATGCTGAGAATAGAAATACAGGAGGCGTTGTTCTATATGTAAGGAATGATATTGTTTACGAGACAGTGTTAGTAAGAAAATTAGAATCGAATTGTTGGTGTGTCGCGGTAGAAGTAAAAGATAAATTATATAAAGGAGTGATAGTGGTAATATATCACTCACCTAGCGCATCGCACGAGGATTTTATAAGATTTTTCGAGGATATAGTAGAGAAGTTAATAATAAAGGGAGAATGCATGGTAATAGGAGATTTTAATATAGATCTTAGGACGGACTCGTTTTATGCGAAGAAACTGCAAACGACAATGTTAAGTCTGGGTATGAAGCAGTATGTAAATGAACCGACGAGAATCACGAAAGACAGTCAAACAATTATAGATCTAATCTTTGCTAATAATAATAAAACAGTGCAAGTAATTCATGAACCTAAAATTACGGACCATGCGTGGCTGGAAGTTGAGTTGAGTGTGAATAAAAGTGAAAGTAAATATAGAGAATTTAGCGCTAGGAATTACAAAGAGTTTGATGAAGAAGAATTTGTTATGTTAGTAAAAAATAAATTACAGGAAAGTCAGGGTTGGCAGTGTGTATGTATGGGTGTGAGTGAGAGAGCAGAAAAATTTGTCAATAGTATAGTAGACGCGTTAGATATAATGGCACCGAAGAGAAAATCTAGAATTCCGAAAGTGTGGGAAAGGAAAAAATGGTTCTCAGATGAAATAAGAGAAGCTGCGGATAGGAGGGATGAGGCATTTAGGCAAGCAATGTATGCCAATACAGAACAAAGCTGGTTGCAATTTAAAGTTAATAGAAATGCAGTAGTAAAATTAATTAGGATGAAAAAGAAAGAATATTATGAAAATATGATAGATTTTAATAAAGAAAATCCTACGACTATGTAAAAAACTTTAAAAGAAATTATTAGAGGCGAGCCAGTATATGCAAAAGAAATAGAAGATATAGATTTTGAAATATTAGATAACATAGATTATAGTACAACAAGGTGCAATATAGCGGATAACTTTAACTTATATTATATACAGAGTATTAATAGTATAATAAAATCTATAATCGAGGATAAGCCTACAGGCGCAGGTAAAAGAATTATTTATGCTATAGAAAATATGGAAACTATGGAAAATTTTGAGAATATCACGATAGAACAGCTAGAGAAAATTGTTAAGGGACTGCCACAAAAGAAAGGTACGGAAGAGGGAATATCTAGCGATATATTAAAAGCAACGTTTTGCGTAATAAAAGAGGAATTTGTTGATATAATAAATAACTCTCTGAGAGATGGTTGCTGTCCAGAAAGTTGGAAAACGTCTACAATAATACCGATTCCAAAAGTAGATAAAGCCAAGAAGGCGAGTGAATTTAGGCCTATTAATGTGTTACCTATATTTGAGAAAGTGCTAGAATTAGTAGTAAAAGAGCAAATTGAATTATATTTAGAAAATAATAGTATTATAACTGAACATCAATCGGGCTTTAGAAAACACTATTCATGTGAAACAGCGATACAAACTGTTATAGACGAATGGAAACTGATAGTTAGTGAAGGGAGAATGGTGGGGGTAATTTTCATGGATCTGAAGCGAGCGTTTGAAACAGTAGATAGGGAAAGATTACTAGGAAAATTATATCAATATGGAATCAGAGGTAAGGTTCTTGAATGGTTTAATTCATATCTAACGAATAGAACTCAGAAGGTGAGATTTAATAATAAATGGTCAAAATTAATGGCAACGGAATATGGAGTTCCACAGGGATCTGTATTGGGACCTTTGTTATTTATACTTTACATAAATGATATAATCAAAGTCTGTCCAGAAGAGTGTAAGATAAAAATGTTTGCCGATGATACTTTAATATATGTAGAGGGAGAAAGTAGCGCAGAACTAGAAAGGAAAATGAATTCGATGTTTGTTATAGTAGAGAGAGAGAGAGAGAGAGAGAGAGAGAGAGAGAGAGAGAGAGAGAGAGAGAGAGAGAGAGAGAGAAAAGTGGATGAATATAAATAAGTTAAAAATGAATGCAGGGAAAACGAAATATATAATAATTAGAAGTGTAAGAAAAGAGCTAAGAGGTAATATTATGTTGACATGCTTAGATGGAACTGAGATAGAGCGTGTCGAAATGATGAAATACCTAGGTATAATGATTGACGATAGGCTTAGATTTAGAGATCACTGTGATTATATGCTAAAGAAAATAGGAAAAAAAACGAGTTTTCTTAATAGAATAGGTAGTTATATATCGGCTTATACCAGATGCACGATATATAAGACAATCATAGCTCCTCATTTTGAGTATTGTGCAACGTTACTAATTGACATGAGTGAAACGGAGCTAACCAGGCTGCAAAAAGCGCAAAATCGAGCTATGAGAGCCATACTGCAATGCAATAGATATACCAAAGTGGAGCATATGCTGCAAGCGCTGCAGTTTATGTCCATAAGACAGAGGCTATATTATAATGTGTGTACATTTATCTTTAAAGCGGTGAACACATGTTACCGGAACAATTAAAAGACCGTCTAGAATTAGTGGGAAAGAACACTGATAGGCAACCAGACAAACCGGCGATATAGCAATAGTGTTTCGTAGGACGAGAAATGCGCAAAAAAGTATTTTCTATGAAGAAGTAAAAATGTATAACGCACTGCCAGCCGAAATTAAAAGATGCGAAGAACTAAAAATGTTCAAACGGGTGGCTAAAGAGGTAGTTTCTGTTATATGTATAAATAGTAGTATTAAAAATAGCTTAGAAGGCTACTAAATAGGTCATCCTTCTTCTCCTCGCTCTCTCTCTCTCTCTCTCTCTCTCCCTCTCTCTCGCCTCCCTCATCTCTCTTCTCTCTCTCTCTCTCGTCTCTCTGCTCTCCTCTCTCTCTCTCTCCCCCCTCTCTCTCTCTCATCCCGCCCCTCTCTCTCCTCATCTCCTCTGCCTCTCGCTCTCACTCAAATCTCCCAGTCTCCTCTCTCTCCAGGTCTCCCCTCTCACTTCTCTCCCAGTCCTCTCCTCTCCCTCATCTCTTTCATATCCGCCCCTCTCTCTTTCTATCCCCCTCTCTCTTTCTCTCCCCCTTTCTCTCCTCTCTGCTCATCCCTCTCTCCCTTCCTCTCTTCGACTCTCTCTCTCTCCCCTCTCACTCTTTCTAATCCGCCCCCGGTTCAATCTCTTTCTCTTCACCGCCCACTACTCTCTTGCTGTTCTTTCTCAGCTCCACCTTCTCTCTACATCTCTCCCCTCCTCCAACTCCATCCTCAATTGTCCCTTCCCTCTCAGCAGACCTCTCTCCACTCTCATCACCTTCCATTTGCCTTACCCCTCCCCCTCTCGATTAATTCGGAGAGACCGTCGCGAAGGCGCAATATCGAAATATTGATCAGAGCGGTCCTCTTTTGACGTTCTGATGATGAATGGTAATTGAATCACGGTTATAAACAGAATGATAATTTCGAACAGGGCTTTATTCCTGAGCTGAGAACATTGCACAGATTGGAATGGATTTTAATCGCGCCTTTTTTTTTATTTAAATTATATTTGATAGATAATCTAACATCTAAGGTTTGGGTTCGATGAACAATAAAAATTATGCAGTAACGCACTTTCTGAAGTTACTAATACATCAGTGGGTAAAAATTATTTTTTCAACATGAACGTAACGAGAGACAGAACGTAAGGATATCTCCTCAAGTTCGAGAAAGATTCGGTTTTACAATCACAAAGGGTATATAAATTAAGAGATTTTAAATTATAACCTGTAAATTTTTCTCTCTAAATGAATCTCCTGTATTAAGAGAGTTCCCACCGAGATATTCGCGCTCTTCCAAGATCGATTTGTTAGCGCGGTTCCTCTCTATTGTCGCGAGAAACATCTCGCATACACCGCTCGAGAAAACGGCAAAGCATAAAAGATGACCCTTTCTTTCCCATGTTGCAGTATCAGTTCTTCAATAGACAACCCGAAGCGTGAAGTGCCAACGATCGTCATGGAACGAAGTTCGGACAAGATCGCGGTGATTGTAGAGTCTTTAACTAGCGCGCACAGATCCCCTTTCACGCTCGGTCAATCGTAAAGAAACAAGAAGGAAGTGACGATAAATCACGCGGAGGTTCTTATCCAAGAACACGGCGAACGAGACGTAATGCCGATTCTCCCTTAACTGGCCTCGGGATCCCGAGTAGACGTCAAGATCTTTCTCCGGAGATCAACGATTCGACCTTATGCTCTGGGAATAGATCGCAAGTCGAAAGGAAATGGAAAGCAGCTCTCGCTGCAATTTATTCTGAGCAGATCCGGACCAAGCGAGCAAACAAGCGTGAACTAGCGCAAACTTGCTTCGGTGAGTACTTCCGATTCCATTTGCGCTCGTCGAGGCATGTCGCTCATTCGCGGCATTCGCGCTCGTTCGCGCTTGCTGGCTTGGTCCGGATCCGACTTAACGCGAATACAATCTGACCTAATAATATATACGTATACATATAGTTGTACACACAAGTATACTCTTCGCGGGGGACAGGATTGCGAATCGATGGCCGCAAATTAGCCCGGGAAAACGCCTCACCCCCTTCCAAGCCGGAATACTCGCACCACGTGCATTTCCGCATATATCACCCTCGTCGCTATATGTAGTGGCGAAGGATTCAGGGATAGATGATTCCGAAGTACGTGTATTACGGGCGTAAATATCCGGGATGTATCAGAAGACGCCGACCGACTCCATAAATCCGACTGATCGTTACAACGGTTGATCACAAAGTAGCCGTAGCCGGATAAGAAAGATCAATGTGCCACCACACGGATCATGCTCATTTTTTTTGCTTTGATTGCTATCAGTGTCGCTTACAATTTAGTCAAATATTAGCCCTTAATATTGAATCGTTTCGGTGTGACAAATAAAAATAAAAATTTTGAAAATAATTCATATCTTTTGATCGGCTTAACCGATTTTGATGAAATTTTAATATGTTGTAAATATCATTGAGACACATTTGTGGAAAATTTGTATAAGGTTTCTGATAACAGAAACATTGATAAAATAAATAAATAAATGTTCTTGCTTTTTTTTTAGTCCCGATATCTTTCTGGCACAATTACGAAAAAATTTTTGTAAAACCTTGGAGTAGTTTCCTATCAGACATAATTTTTTGGAAGCAATAAAATGGGTAGGCCCAAAATTCTACATAAAATATATGACGATCGTACCAAAAGCATATTATATTTTTAAAAAATAAAAAAAATACTTTATTTTTTAAAAGTACCACCTACCCATTGCTTCCAAAAAATTATGTCTGATAGGAAACTACTCCAAGGTTCTACAAAAATTTTTTCGTAATTGTGCCAGAAAGATATCGAAACTAAAAAAAAAGCAAGAACATTTATTTATTTTTTTTATTAATGTTTCTGTTATCAGAAACCTTTCCCGAATTTTCCACAAATGTATCTCAATGATATCTACAACATATTAAAATTTCATCAAAATCGGTTAAGCCGATTAAAAGATATGAATTATTTTCGAAATTTTTATTTTTATTTTTTACACTAAAACGGTTCAATATTAAGGGCAAATATTTGATTAAATTGTAAGTGACACTGATACCAATCAAAAGAAAAAAAAATAAGCATGATCCGTGTGGGGACACATTGATCCTTCTTATCAGGCTACGGCCTTTGTTAAAATGAAATTAATTACTGATATCGATTACCAGTCAGTGCAATCCGATTTGTCGCTTCCTTTCTTATGTCATTAGTAATTAGGAATAAAATTCGGCTTGCGTATCCTTGTCGCGCGTTTAAAACTACAACTACATTTATAATTGTAATGTTCACCGTAAGCGATTGTAACGCTCGTCGTAATAGCTATCGTAAGCTCATTGTATGAGTTGATTCAGCTTGAACTCTTATGGCCAGTCTACAATGAGTCGTTAGTCGTTAGTCAGACGTCGGAAGAAAGTTCAGAAAAAGTCATAAGCATATCATAAGGCGATCGGAAATCTGTAATTGGTGATCGTAAATGGCCAGTCTACAATGAGTCGTTAGTCGTTAGTCAGATGTCGGAAAAAATAGTTATAAGCGTATCGTAAGGCAATCGGAGGCCTGTAATCGGTGATCGTAAGAGATGGCATTTGGCCAATGATTGCCGATTACAGACTTCCGATCGCCTTATGACACGTTTATGACTTTTTCCGACTCTTTTCCGACATCTGACTAACGACTAACGACTCATTGTAGACTGGCCATAATAAGAGATGGCATTTGGCCAATCGCTTACGATCGCCGATTACAGACTTCTGCTGATGGCAAAGAACGAGACGTAAGTGTCGTAGTCGTGGACGTAGGGTGACGTTGGATAAGGCAGAGAAAAACGTAGTCGTAAGACCTATTGCCTACAATAGCCTTACGACTACGTTTTTCTCTGCTTTACCCTACGTCCACGACTACGACATTTACGTCTCGTTCTCTGCTATCAACCTTCCGATCGCCTTACGATACGTTTATAACTTTTTCCGAGTCTCTTCCGACATCTGACTAACGATTAACTACTCATTGTAGACGGGCCTTCCCGGTCTACAATGAGTTGTATCGTAAGTCCTAAGTCATAAGTGAATCGACCAATCAACGTAGAGCGTTGGTAAAATGACAACTCAACAGTCGTTCTACTGAACACGACCGTGGTCACAACCGCGTATCCCTGTCATAAGTCGGTGTCATAAATGCCAATATTTATGATACCAACTACGTTGATTGGTCAATTCACTTATGACTTACGACTTACGATACAACTCATTGTAGACCGGGCTTAACGCTCAATGTGACCGTCCAAACTTGACTTCTTTCAGCGATCGTTTGCTATAAACAACTCGAGAACATCCGGGTTTCCGATTTTCGACATTCAAACTGAAAATATTCGGAGGGTCACGATTTCTGATCTATCTCGTACATCAAGCAAACATGTCGTAAGAGTAAATACACGCAAATTCGGAAAAAGAAAAAGCAATGGTAAAGGCTTGGGCACATAGAAAAACTCAAGCAGTAAAGAAATCAACAGTTTGGGCCTTGGCACATAGAAAAACTTAAGCAGTAAAACTTAAGCAGTAAGACATCAACGGTATGGATTCGTTACCGCTTAGGGCCGTGCCTTAAGTTTTTGACTTTGATTGGCTGATTTGCTTACTGCTTGTTTTACTGCTTAAGTTTTTCTATATGTCCGGGCCATACACACACACACACACACACACACACACACACACACACGCACACGCACACGCACACGCGCACGCGCACGCGCACGCGCACGCGCACGCGCACGCGCACGCGCACGCGCACGCGCACGCGCACGCCCACGCCCACGCGCACGCACACGCACACGCACACGCACACGCACACGCACACGCACACGCACACGCACACGCACACGCACACGCACACGCACACGCACACGCACACGCACACGCACACGCACACGCACACGCACACGCACACGCACACGCACACGCACACGCACACGCACACGCACACGCACACGCACACGCAAACGCACACGCACACGCACACGCACACGCACACGCACACGCACACGCACACGCACACGCACACGCACACGCACACGCACACGCACACGCACACGCACACGCACACGCACACGCACACGCACACGCACACGCACACGCACACGCACACGCACACGCACACGCACACGCACACGCACACGCACACGCACACGCACACGCACACGCACACGCACACGCACACGCACACGCACACGCACACGCACACGCACACGCACACGCACACGCACACGCACACGCACACGCACACGCACACGCACACGCACACGCACACGCACACGCACACGCACACGCACACGCACACGCACACGCACACGCACACGCACACGCACACGCACACGCACACGCACACGCACACGCACACGCACACGCACACGCACACGCACACGCACACGCACACGCACACGCACACGCACACGCACACGCACACGCACACGCACACGCACACGCACACGCACACGCACACGCACACGCACACGCACACGCACACGCACACGCACACGCACACGCACACCCACACCCACACACACACACACACACACACACACACACACACACACACACACACACACACACACACACACACACACACACACACACATATATATATATATATATTGTCACGACTTTTTGCACTCCCGGACCGCTCCGGGACGTGAGCCGGATCAAAAGGACTTAGGAGAGCGGGATGGTTGGCCTCTCCAGTGATTTCCTCGCACCTCCGATACTCCACGAAATATTCCGAATGTTGGGCGCCAGACGCGTACCTTCGCGTCCACGAAATCGCGAAAACCTAAACGAGACGCAAAACGAAGTGTGGAGGTGCGTGGAATCGGCTAGCTTGACCTAATCACGGGCGGGGTTAATGAAGGGCGGCGCGGTACTCGGCGGGGTGACACGTTAATTTCATACTCAGTCAGATAACAAAGAATATAACATTTATTGCGTACTGGTTGTCGAGAAAATCACAACGTTTATCCAGCCGGCTTCGATCAAACACAAGATAAATTCGATAAATAAATCAAGAATAGCCGGTGGCGGGGTGTCGAGACTCATTTAACAGAAATAATATTACTGCGGACGCGAGACACCCACGGAGTATTAATTGGGTTTCTAATAAACACGCTGAAGGTTCTATTCTCAAACAATTAATAATATGATATGAATAATATGAATAATAATAAGACGCTTAATATCCCTCACGAGAGTGAGGTTCAACACAAAATGTCGCGAAATAATGGTACGTCACGCTTGGATTGCGTGGAAACCACGTCCGGAACCGTACGAAAACTCTGTCGCAATGGTATCTTAACTTAACGCGAGATTTTCGGCTCGGGCGCAACGGGGAGGCGCCGAGTCATTTAACCAAGCCAGTCGCGATATCGCTAATAATGTTGGGCGCCAGGTGTGGAGAAGGCCACACCACCTTTGACTCGAAGTGCGCTTCTAATATCCACGGAACGCCAGGAAGAACTACGCAATTAACATTTAAACGCACGAAGCGTGTGAACGCCGGTAATTTCTTAACGCGAGTATAGGACGCAACGCAAGTAATACCGGACGCAAAGTTTCTCAACGCGAGAGCACAATTATCAACCCGTAATAACGAAATTCGAACCCCGATCGATACGCTAACACCGACGCTCGAACACCAGGATTTCCCGACGCGAAGAAACGGTAACGCAATTGACGAACCACCGGCCCGTATGCGGCCGTATACCAAGGTCGCGAGGACAACGCAAGATACTCGCGATACCAAACTCACTAACGCCTATCGCAATCTCCAGGGATTCGCCACAACGCTTGTACCACGGTTCCGCGGCCACGATACCATCCCGAGGCCCTTCGCTCTCGTTATCGATCGCGAAATTACACTCAATCTTAACAGACGTTATCCCGAGCGAGAGCGTGTACCGGAGGGCGGTGTCGTGGCTTTACATATCGCGATTTACGGGCAACCTCACCGGGAATACGCCTCCTCCTGGGCTCCTCGCCGTCGCCTTTCCCCACGATCCTCGATCCTCCAGACGAATATCGAAATACCCGACTCGGGGTGGCTATCGCGTATCTTACAAAACGATTCTCGCCGACGGACGACCAGAGAGTGAAAACGCTAGACCCGCTCGATTGCGGAATCGATACGGTACCCCTTCCTGAGGGGCGCGCGAGCCAATCGGGCGCGAGCTTGCAAGCCCGCGGTGTCCCGGCGCAGTGCTGTCGATACGAGATCCTTCGGGGGCGTGCAGCGGTCCCTCGGCGGCGTGCGACTCCTCAATTCTGTCCTTAGCAGCGGACGGAATTCGGTTCTCGCCGATGTGTCTCCGGTTTGACCCTGGGGCGGTGATCAGTCACCCCGTAGGTCGATGTTTTGTAGAGATCCTCTGCTGAAGCCGGGTGTTCACCCATGCGCTTGGGGCCCCGCTATCGGCGGCCTCGTCCGTCGCTGCCGTACGTGCCGCCCACCTGCCGCGCTGCTCTCGCCAGCCCGCGATCTCTGCTGCTTCCGCGTTTGCCACCCCTCCCGGGTCATCGATCGTCCTTGATTTCCTTCGCCAAGTACTCCCTCGAAGGTTTGCCGGGGTGTAGGTGAGGTGCCGCGAGTATTACATTGCAAAAAAAAAGAACGTCATCAGAATGTGGAAACGCAATTAATTACGACCCCTGGAGATCTCGCCGTTGCCTCCCTGGTCCGTCCCTGGGCGCGAAATTCCGCGTCTTGTGACGGCGGCGGGGCGCCGCGACGATGCGGCGAGCCGCAACGTCACAATATATATACACATCTCTTTTAGCCACGTACGGACAAAGAATGAATATTTTTCTCGTCGATATATATTTGTCTATCTAATAATCTATAAATAAGTAATAACGGCGTGCGCGCATACACGTCCAGCATGTGTCATGTGTTTAGCCACGCCGCCAGTCGTCAATTGTCGCACTACACAATCACTAAATCTTAAGGTAGCTTTTATAAACTCAGGCGACGTCGCTGTGCGAAGGTGGGTAACGCACACTTCCTACACATACACGCTCGCATACGTATGTACACGCGCGATCGTAGTTGAGTTTCCCCGCGGAGCACAGAGTGCGGTATTGTCGTTCTCGCAAATAATGACATTGATAAAAACCAAGAAATAACTTATGAATCGTTCATCGATGTATTTTGTCCGTCTGCCCGCATACGTAATTGTATGTACATCGAACATTTTTCGCGCAAGAAATTTGTACGTATAGTTCCTGCTCTACGAGATATATTTCTCGATACAATCAATGATATAACAAATATTTAACAATTCATAAAATACTTTGTTTCTAAAGTTCTTTATCAAAGAGATCTCAATATCGCGTGAAGGCGTTTGAAAGATATACAAATTATATTATAATTATAAGCTTAGTTTCACAAACGTCGATTAACTTTCAATTTTAGCCTAGATAACATGCATGTTGCATAAGATATCTTACAGATATCTTAAAAATATCTTAAGATATCTTCTATTAAAGATATCTTTACGACGTCTTATGCAACATGCATGTTATCTGGAAGGTTAACTCACTCTTCGTCTCTTTCTAAAGTTGAAATCACACGAAGCACGACGCACGACTTCTTAAATGATTAACTTGAATGATGCTGCTATGATGCTGCGTGGAATGCATTATTGCATGAACTAATTAAAACATTGAAAGAGTAGTCACGATCGAGCAGACACTTGACAGCATCTTCAGCAGAAAAGAAATTTCAATTGTGCTAATTTCGTAGTACACGTCAAACGTCAGATTCGAAAATGTGGAATAAAAAGAACAAATAACAATATTAATAAAGGCATATAAAAATTGACCTGCACTGTATGTTAAACACCCAAATTACCATAATAAACATTTACGTAATAAAGTTCTACAAAAAATAAGTAATGAAGTGCAAAAAGTACGTCCAAATACAGAAATTAAAGAATGTATGAACAAATATTAACATGCAGTGTGGTTTCATTTTTATACGCCTCTATTAATATTGTTATTTATTTCACTACATTTTAGAATCTGACGTTTTTGACGTGTACTACAAAATTAGCACAATTAAAATTTCTTTTCCGAAGATGCTGTCGATCGTCTGCTCGATCGTGACGACTATTTTCAATGTGAAAGGTGCATGCAATGATGCATGCCAAATGCCAAGTACCTCACTCAATGCATGAACGTGTCTATATGCATGCATCAGAGCAGGCGTAGCAGCATGCTAATCATTCATCATCATCATACTCATTCATAATCAAGAAATCGTGCTTTGTGTGATTTCGGCTTAAGGGGAGAGTTAGAAAGAGACAAAGAGTGAGATAACCTAAGGTTAAAAATTAAGCGACATTTGTGGAACTGGGCCTAAAAGACACGATTACAATCGTGAGGCCAAACTGCGAATGTCCACATATACATAAAAAATATATCAAATATAAAAATACGTAACGGAAAAACCGATAATTCTAAAGTTGTCACAAAGAAGGATAAGCGGATTTTCGAATTGCCAGAGTATTTTCGTAAAATAATAATTAATTAGTAAAATAATTATAATTAATCAATTTCTTCGTACATTTGAGGAAGGGAGAGAGACAGAGAGAGACAGAATATTCGGTACAAACGTTTGAAAGAACATCAAGACATACCTATCGTCAATTCATTTACCTTTCGTATATCCTAAAGATAGACGTAATATATATCAACCTGCTCAACGTATAGTGTCACGAAAACACGAAGTTTCTAAGGCAAGACAAATGCAAAACGTTTCTTTCATTGTGCTGTGCAACCATATTAATCAATCCATACGTAATCTCCAGAATTCTCCTACTCTCGATCTCAATCGAGCCTTCTTAAATGCAGCTTCACGGGGTGCCTTCCTCGGATGTTTTTCTCCATTATTTGACGCACATCAATTTTTACGCGTATTTTCACGAGAAAGAAAAACGAAAGACAGAAAAATAATCTTTAAACGTTTTCCCGCCCGCGACGTTGATTGATTCTCGACGATGAGAAAATTCAACCCGCGGCGCGGATGTGCGTGTATGCGCGCGTGTATGTGCGCGTTGAAGAACAACGCAGTAGTAATAAGGTTTTTGAACTTTCCGCATCGTAAACTCCGCGGATTTCCTCTCTCGGTATGACTCTTCCGATTTCCTCCGCATACATATGTGTCGCATACGCGTACGCGTACATGCGACACACACACATACTCTCTCTCTCTCTCTCTCTCTCTCTCTCTCTCTCTCTCTCTCTCTCTCTCTCTCTCTCTCTCTCTCTCTCCCCCCTTCCACCCACTCACCCGCTCACTCACTTCCTCAGTCGCTCTTCCCTTTTCTTATTCTTAAAATATTCTTACCTACTCGCCCTTAAGTATCGGAAAGGACCCTGCACACATCGACATATACTACTGGACTACGCATACGTGAAAATCGGTCCGCGTCATAGATAAGAACAGAACGCATGCGCGGCCAATATCTATATCTCTTTCTATTCAACACTGTAATATTAGTTGAAAAGAGACAGAGATTGGTCGCACATGCGCTCTATCCTTTTCTATAACGCAGATCATTTTGGTACACTGTTAGATACGGATTGCGCAGTGTAGTAGTATATGTCGATGCCTGCACACATCTTATGGAAAAATAGCCACCCGTCGAATTTGCTGAAACTGTAGTATGATGTAGTTAATAACGTCTTGATCAAAAGTCCCAATGGGCCCGAGGTCAAAAAATGGACAGTTTCCGAGATACAGGGGGTGAAAAGTCGATAATAGTGTCTCATTCGAAAATTCTACTTTTGTGTAGAATCCTAGATAACAGAGAAGACATTGAAATCGATAGGTGCGATTATTGTGCGATATCGTGCAATATATCGAAAAGTCGTCATCTTGTTTCTCCACATCTGACAGCAAAATCTGATGGGTAGAAAACGTGAAAACAGGTTAGAGCAAGATTACGTGTGAAGCATAGTTTCGGTGTTTACAGCCATATATTGAAATTATATAGCGGAGCTTGTCTCTATTTCTAATATACGTGTTTGCAAGAAACACACCATCTATATCTGTATATTTATAAACACTAAATTTTATTTATTTTACCATAGTAAGAAACAATATGTCGCTGAACCACGTGATTTTTGGTTAACCAATCAGACCATGTTTGTAAGCATAGCCTTGGTGTGATAACATAGCAATAAATATGGTCAGGTTCGCAATGTGGCCACCTACAAAACTAGTGCACGGATCGAGATAAAACTTGGCCCGATCCAGCCAATGAAGGTAAGATTGGTTGATGATCCAGCCAATGAAAGCAAGATCGGTTAGTGATCCAGCCAATGAAAATTAAACACTTTTTCGACGGTGAACACACTGGTAAAATTTTATCTTGATCCGTGCACTAGTTTCGCGGCCATATTGCGCGAACCTGGCCATATTATTATTGCTATATTATCACACCAAGGTTATGCTCACACACAAACATACACACATACGCAGAATCGCACACAAAAGCACTGCTCACATACGAATATACACAAAGGGTAGAATTTTCGAATGAAACACTATTATTGACCTTTAACCCCCCGTATCTCGGAAACTGTCTATTTTATACCTTGGGCCTATTGGGACTTTTGATCAGAACGTCATGAACTACATCATACTACAGCTTCAACAAATTTGACGGATGGCCATTTTTTCCATAAGATGTGTGCGGGGTCCTTTTTGTATTCATTCTCCAAAGAAACGTGTGGCACTCGCTGATACGTTCCTCCAAAAGCTTTGGATCCAGCGCGCTCCATTGACGCGGAACAATCACGTACGAAATACACACGTATAAAGAGTGCACATTCGAATAGACCGATTGTGTCGCTGAGCAATGTCGATGACCAAGTGATTGTCGGATCAATACGGGTTGATGTGAATTTCGGCGGAGTGAGCTCGCGCCTGCCGCGTTACCCAGGTAACACATACACATTTCAGAAATGTTTTATAAGCGTTTTTCCGAAACGTTTTATAACCGATTTCTAGAAACGTTCCTCATGAGTAAAAATGTCCATTCGAAAAACGTTCAATGGAACGTTTCTTTTCCGATAAAATAACATTTAAAAGCTATTAGAACCGTTTTGTTTTAATGATAAAGACATTTAATAAAATTCCTACTTTTCACGTCTTTTGAATGTGTTTATGCATAACGTCTTTGAGACATGCGTGAGAATGTTCTACAAGCTTTATGCATATACCATCTATATGACGTCTATTTTTTTTTCAAAGAAATTCCTGAACTGGTGCACATTTGAATTGCATTACTGATGTGCACCAGTTCAGGAAGTTCTTCAAAACGGAACACACGTATACATGTTCTTTCAATGGCCACGTTCAGCAGAACGTTTGTTTTGCAACTGTTGGAAGTTTTCTAAGCTCAGATTTGTCCGATGAGACAAATAGATTAAGACATGTAGGACAAAATTAATTTAAATAGATAAGTGCGGATATATGTGCATAGATAAAATGATTTATTTTGTGCAATAATTAGTGCAATATAAATTTAAATGTTTCAAAAAAAAAAGGCTATTAAAGCTATTATATATATAAATAAAACAAATTATAATTTTAAAAGAAAAAATTTAACAAATAAGTATATTATTTGTTAACTGTAGAAACGTAAAAAATACGTTTCTTAAATCATGGTTTCAAAAACATTTTTGTTCAAACGTTTCTTAATGGTTCTTTACGGTTATGAAACTACGTATACGTTAAAAAAACGTATATGAAACTAATATGTGCTACCTGGGTTACATACCCTCACACACACACACACACACACACACACACACACACACACACACACACACACACACACACACACACACACACACACACACACACACACACACACACACACACACACACACACACACACACCACTAATGCGCCCTACGCCGAATTTCTAACAAAATTTTATTTCTTTCGTAGTCGTATTTACGTTACTTTTGAACGTTGGATGACTTGCGGGACGATGTATCAGGCCTCAGATGTCGGGAAAACGAAGAAAAAAAATGAAAAGTGCAGAAAATTCGACCACGAAAAACAATCGCGAATCACAGATGCATATGTGTCAGATTTGCGCTTGAAAGTTTAAAACTGAAGCCCATCAGGTGTCAATCCGATCTTTCCGCGATCGTAAATGATCGACAAGACTGAATCGCGTTATTGTTCTTATCCGAATTGGAAATGTTTGCAATCGAGGAATACTTACGACGCGCTGCCGTAATTTCATCGAAGTTCGGGATATCAGGAGCCCGAACTCGTACGATTCTTTGTTTCATAAATTCGAATCGTAAGCATTTATGTAAAAATTTTCGCTTGACTTTCGCGTCCGCGTGCGTGCGTGCGTGCGTGCGTGCGTGCGTGCGTGCGTGCGTGCGTGCGTGCGTGCGTGCGTGCGTGCGTGCGTGCGTGCGTGCGTGCGTGCGTGCGTGCGTGCGTGCGTGCGTGCGGGCGTGCGTGCGTGCGTGCGTGCGTGCGTGCGTGCGTGCGTGCGTGCGTGCGTGCGTGCGTGCGTGCGTGCGTGCGTGCGTGCGTGCGTGCGTGCGTGCGTGCGTGCGTGCGTGCGTGCGTGCGTGCGTGCGTGCGTGCGTGCGTGCGTGCGTGCGTGCGTGCGTGCGTGCGTGCGTGCGTGCGTGCGTGCGTGCGTGCGTGCGTGCGTGCGTGCGTGCGTGCGTGCGTGCGTGCGTGCGTGCGTGCGTGCGTGCGTGCGTGCGTGCGTGTGTGTGTGTGTGTGTACACGGCCGTCGTCTACACGCGGTAATATAGGAAAAAAGGGACTCGCTTTTCAAATCGTCGAACACATTGATTTCAACAAGTTAGAGGCTAGCCGAACATACAGGTGCATATTCGATGGAGGACTCGCACGGTTCTGCGATAAGAATTTTCGCCCGACTACGTGCCGCATCGCATTATCGTCGCATAAAACGCGAATACGCGAATAAAGCCGCGATTCATTGTTAGATCTTATATTTAAGATCGTCTTAAGTTTATCTTTATATGCGTACCTCTCGTTTCATTGGCTACGGAGTATCTAAAGATATTTTTAAATAAAAAGGATTCTATCAATTAGCAAACTGCAGTACCTAGGACTCAGCCAAACATATAGCTTGCATATATAACATCTGATTTAATTATACTAATAACATGACATAAAGCGTATTGGAAAGAGATTTAGTTTCAGAATAATAAATATATGGGAAAAACTTGCAAAAACCCATTTTACATGACAATGTAAAATCATTGAAAAGAGATGCAAATATGCATTCAAATTTTAATCAATATCTACCCCTTAATCGGGGGATCCTTCTTGTAATCTTGAGTTCTTAGAACTCTTAGAATTCTTCTTTCTTTTTCCCTTAAATAACAGGGATACCTTCTCTTAAAAAAAGATTTTATGGGATAATCCGGGATCGAACTCATGACTCTTAGAATACTAATCTTATCGCACTCATACTGAGTTACGAGATATCCCCTAGTATCTAAAGATAAACTTAAGGTAGTTCGGTCGTGAAGGGCCGAAGTCAAAGCAATGTTTATGATTTTTTTATCGAATCATTTATATGATTAAAAAAAATAGGATAACGCGTCGCAAAGCTTCGTAACGACGTAAAAAGACCATTAGTAAGTAATTTTTACGTTGTAGAATAATATTTTGCCTGAAATAGATTAAAATGAAGTGTGTGTTAATGCGTCGCTTGACTAATTTTCAACTTGTGCCAACTCTTGAGTGCGCTCTACTTCGGAGATTATTTCGATTGAATTATTATAGCGATTTACTGAAGTACAGTAATTTCGCCACAAGGTGCATGTAATTTTTTACATAAACAATTTTCCTCGCTGCCCTCATGTACGAGATGAGGGCAGCGACTTGGCAACGCCAAACAGTTTGTGCGGTTGGTACACTTGTTTGTCTTTGCGCTCACTCACACCTAACGTGCACCTAACCTTACGCCGACGATCCCAGCGTGCGGCGTTGCCACGTCGCCACGCTCGAGTTGTGAAAATCAGCGCTTGAGCACCGGAAACCAAACTTTAATTATTAATTTAAAAAAAACTGTACAGTGGATCTTGTTCACCTTCAACTATAGGCTTCCTCATAGTGTCCTCTTTCTATCGATATATATTGTTCGGACATTTTTGGCAACAGATTTTTCGCAAACTCGTGTTATTCATAGAAAAATATCTCTTTTCCTATTAGACCAATGTTAAAATCACCTAATTTTAAAATTAAATATCTTGAGAACGGGACGGTAAATTATCTTTTTTCTGGGCTTAATCGATTCAGGAGAGTTCCTTTTTTCGATATAAAAAATAAAACCTATCACTTTTGGCAAAAGTCGTTCACGACCGAACTACCTTAAGATGATCTTATATATAAGATCTGATGTATGAATACCAGCCTACGAAAAAGATGGCCATCGTTTACATAGCGCTCCATGTATGAAAGAAAGTATGTTTCTTAGACATTCCCCGATTCGACGACACAACTAGTCGTTTAATTTCTTCACCCTTCGCTATCCGCGGGACCGTAGATCGGAAAATCGGACTCGCGCGCCGAACTCACGTCGATTACGGAGTCCCCGCCTACAATTCTACAACTAAAAAGAAAAAAGCGAAAAAAAACCTTTGTGTATAATTATTATTATTCTAATAGCGTGAGATTATACAAAGTTAAGTGTCCTTAACGTTAAGCACTCCCCGACACACACACACACACACACACACACATCATACTTGAAGAAAGTAATACAAGGCGGTTTTAGGAGACATCGAGACCTCCACCTGCTTCCCTCTCTCCTCCACCCCTCCAACTCCTTTTTCTCGCGTAAGATAAGCATACGGAAAAATTCGCGGAGGAGAGATGTCAAAGTGTGATTATTCTACGTACAATTACGGACAATCACGGACAATCATTTACACGTATCAAGAAATATCGAAAGTAGATTATATTACGCACGACACGCATTTCGTTTAAGAGCTGCGTTGGACGAGCTGCGTTTGGACTTTTTCGCAGCACGATAGTCAGAGGTGAGAGGAATGATCGATCGCGATAATGATTCGGCAATATCTGCCGAATGATCGTCAAACCAAGCGAGCATTCGAAGGGAGAAGGCAATTCTTATTATTATAGTATTTTATATTATTACACACACGCGCGCACGCGCGCGCGCGCACACACACACACACACGCGCGCGCACGCACGCGCGCACGCACGCACGCACACACACGCGCGCACGCACACACGCGCACGCGCGCGCACACACACACACACACACACACACACACACACACACACACACACACACACACACATTCACACACACACACACACACACATATATATATATATATATATATATATATATATATATATATATATATATATATGTATGTATACATGGTAAGGAAAAAGTATGGAAACCCGAAAAATTTTGTAGTGAAACCCTCCACATTGCAGTATATTGTTTGAAAGGGCACAAAATAAAAAAAATTTTGACGCAAACTTGCAAACTAGAGGTCGGGAGATCCGTTCAGGAGTTATTTAGAGTCTCAAACTTTAAAAAACCCAATTTTATATAACTCCCGAATTGGTAACGACCTCTGGTTTGCGCCAAAATGTTTCTTATTTTATGTCCTTTCAAACGATATACTACAATATAAGGGGTCCATTTCGAAAATTCGAGATGACCTTGAACTTACCTTGACGACGCCATCCAAATCCAAACTGATAAAATCAGTAAATTAGTAAATAGATCTTTTTAAACCGCACAACTTTTATCCAAAACAATTTTCTGTAAAACTTATATTTTTCGAAATTTTAAATAATAAATACATATGTACATATACATATATACATATATACATATATATATATATATATATTTATTTATTTATTTATTTATTTATTCATTTATTTATTATTACTTATAATATAATATATAAATTTATAATATTTTTTAAAAAAAGTTATTATATATTTCGAGTATTTGTAGTAATTTTTTACCTCATAAATATACATATAATATATGTGTGCTATATATTTATAAACAGAATAATAAATTTATTTTGCCAGTGAACACTATATATTTATGGTATAAAATGTAAAGTATAATATTATATATTTATATCAATTATATCATTGTATGTACATACATATCTTTCTATTGCTACCGTTGCTTCGTCATTATTTTCACGTTGCATTGTTATTCAAATCAGATTCGTACAATGATATGATTTATTTGAAGAAAATAAGAAATTGATGCCAGAAAGATGGTATATATATATCCTTCGCTTCTAACCGCACGATCAGGATAGCACCCAGATTGTTTTCACTTCTAAACTTTTAATAAATTACATATTTGATTGAGTTAATTCTATCTTATAGTTCTATTTTCCGCTTCTCTCGACTCGACTGCTCCATCCGCGGCGTCTTACTCCACATTACCCGCGGGAATATATAAATGCCGGAGTCGGTCAACATTGCACCAGGCGACATACAATCAAATTAGTACACATTCTGATGTTGATCGGCGTTTATAGCTCGTCCAAACACGCTCGTTTCGACTAGAGAGGCAGCCACGTACCTATCGATTTTATCGATCACAAGTAACACAACGCACAAACTGCATGCTCCCGTACCGTGTAGAAGCGCGTTTATTTATCTAATCGTATAAAACGGCCAAGTCGATCCAGATGAATATTCAGGAGTGATAGAACATGCGATTCAAAATGCTATTTTAAGAAAATCAATCCTCACAAGGCCTAAAAAAGCGACCTAAAAATCGGATGACGCTTCTCACGCACGTAAATTCCGTATATATACGATTCTCATTCATGGATTCCAAAAAACTTAATTCGCTTCTGTCGTGGCAGACAGACTTCTCATCTGTCAAAGCTCATTAAATCTTCTCTCGATCCGCGTCTCCTCATGCTTGCGAGGCAAAAAGTTTCTCTTCTATCTATTATTTTAATTACTTTAATTATACAATGCTACGCGAGTCAATGATCGAGTAATTTTGAGCGTGTTGATTAAATCGATGATAGACACTTTCAAGACAGATTTTGAAATTTTTAATTTTAATCGAATTTAAGTTGATTCTCCCTTTTTTCTCTATATATTAGTAGGCAAGATTCCGATAACTTTGGCGCCTTAATTTGACGATGGTTTCTATTGACTCGTCTCGAAGTCAATATTTTTTTTACTTAGCGCACAAAATTGTAAATTGAAAAACCCCGGAAAATATTCTGTAGATAATAATTACGCAACTTAAGGGAAAGTATTTCTAAATCACGAACAACAAACACGAACTCTTTGAGATCGGTCGTAGAATCGAGCATGTTCTGGATTGTAATTTTGTAATTAGTAAACGTAGATAAAAAAAAAAGAAGTAAAGAACCATACCTTAAAAAAGCAATGCACTGAATATCCAGCACCTCCAGAATAAATCAATAAGATAGAAATTAATGTGAATGTGTTAAATGAAAATATTTTTCAACGTAATTTATCAAATTTTGGATGCATGTTACGCTCGAGAACACTTCGCACAGATCAACCGATCCTAAAGAGTATAACTTTCGCTGTGTTCAAGAGTATAACTTCTGATTTGTACCAATTCAATCGGCTATTTTTCCCCTTCCCCTTCACTTCTCTCTTCGAAAATGGTCGCACGGATATTAATATTTATCACCATTTATTGTCAGTATAGAGATTCTCTCGCGTAATAAAAGTATTCGTCACCGGCGAGTAAAGTGCTCAACCGAATAATCCCCGTCAAGATTATGTGTTCAAAAAGGATACGTTATACTCTCTGTGACGTCGTTATAGCGGTAAGATAGCATTCAGAGATCTATTCAGAGAATAATATCTTCTACCTTCTACCTTCTACCAATTATACATACATATAATTATAAATGTATATTTCATGTATTTGTTTTTAAAAATACAGTAAAACTACCGTTGTATCGACATAAATATTGGAATTTTGCACCCAACATTACCGTTTGAATCTTTTTCGTCTGTATAGTAGTAGCCAAACAAGTATCCTGGAATCACGGCAATTACCGACATTTCAGTTGGATCAATTTTCTTCGAATATTGGCTTTACAGAATGGAAAACCCATTTACACGTTTAAAGTATGTACAGAAATCATGTGCAGGATAGTAAATTTAAGACTAAAAACTTAAGAAAAATATATTTAATACTATAGTTGGTGTAGCATTTTTTGTACCTAGAGCTGCCACTTCAAGGAAACGTTTGCTTATATACAAATTATATAGCTTACGTACGTGTAAGTCGAAAATGTCCCACATCTCGGACTAGATCAAAGAACAGCGTGGCACCATTAAAACTAAGATTGAAAACCTAATAAGAAAAATTTTTCATCCAACTGATTTTTATGCATATATACACACACGAAGTGTAGTAATGCCGTTGCAATCTGACAAGGGTAAATTTAATATATCGCAAATATCTCGTTAGATAAGGACAGATATAGGCCGCGGAATATCAAAATTATCGACCCCGTACCCCGTCGGAGTTCGGTGAGTTGACGTCCCGCTGCGGGGCAGGCGGCGCGGCAGAAGAAAAGCATATAGGTTAGATTATCATCGCGTGAAATAAACGAATTTTAGTCAATAAATATGTAAAATGCATTCAATTGCTGTTTCTTAAGGTTTAAAAAGAGTTGTTTGTACAATTGAAACCCAAATACGTTATTTATCCACGTTAAAATGTGAAAAAAATAAATGTAGTCCTGTCTTATTTTTACAATTTCTTGATAACTCTATGTAGATAAATAATTTCAGTCTTCGAAAAAGTTCTTCCTAAATATGTAAATAATTATTTGCACCTATTTTCATTAAATTCTTATCATTTTTAATATGCTTTCGAGTTACATTACAGGTTGGGTAAAATTTTTGCTATGTCGCCCGTATATAAAAGAGAGATAAGAGTATAATTTCATTACTCGACAACCATGCAGACAATTGTCTTCAACTTTGGCATGGACGACAGATTCCCATAGACAAATATCCTCCATAAATTTCAACTAATTCTTATCATATTGATTTAAGCAACCAATCTCCTTAATTCAATATACGCAGAGGAAGATCCTATCTAAAGTATTTTTTATTATCTAAAAAAATAAAAGTTAAATAATATCTTATGCATGCAACATAAATTGCAGTAATATATACATACAGTTAGTATAATTAGTATTTTTCTTAAAAAATAATTATTATAATTAGAGGTAATACATGATACCGTATGAGAGCGAAAATTATCTTGTTGTGAAGATACAACATGATTTTGTATTACTATTTCACATTATTTTACATTGTTATACATTATTATTATGATTATTATGATAAAACTTGTGCATTGTTAATATGCACTTATTATGATGAAATTAACTCTTTCTTGACAATTTAAGAGTAACACGATTGACTTCTTATTATGATATTCCAAAAATAGAAGACAATAAGTTTCGCGTTGTGATTTTTTATTCTCGACTTTGAGACTTACAATAAATTAGATTTCATAACTGACCAAGGGCCCTCCTTTTTGCAATATCGTGATACACTCTTACATATATCTTTGGGGAGTATCTTGACTTTCGTATTCTGGTTTTAATAGAAGCAATTTCAGTAGACGTGAGACAAGATAATAACTTTTGTATAGTAGGTGTCTTTTCGTATTGTTTGGCTTGTTGCTTACATCGAAATAGAGATAAGTGCACCGTGGTTAATTTTATTTGTTTTTTTCTTGATACTTTTTCTCTATGTTCTAATTTAAATGTTTCTGCTGTTGAATTAGTTAGGTCAGTATGTTTGCCCGGTAAAGTTTGTGGCTGATTGAATAAGTAGGAATCATCTTCTTCCGGAGTATCTTGGAATAACGCAATTTGAGTCATTTCTGGTACACTGGTCATTCTTTGACTTTCCGTCGTTTCTATCACGTCTTTCACAGCAAACATGCTCGTGCTGGCAGTCGATCTTTGCAATTCTATTTCAATCACATTAGATATGCTAGAAGTTGGATTATTTGGCAAGTTTAAAGAAGGTGCAATACCGCGTTTCAACTTCCTTACTCGGAAGGTTACTAGATAATCATCGTCGGCAAAATGCCGATAGCATACGGCACATTTGCTTATCTGCTCGTCGGTAAGATGTTGAATTTTTTCAGAGTAAATCATGCTTTTCCACTTCTGAAAGAGAGCAGGGTTCTTAGGGATCTGATGAGACGGGGCGTCTCCTCCCGAGGGACATCCCAAGACACAGCATGCCCTGCCCATAGCCTAACAACAAAATTATATACATTCTTATCATTTAATTTTTTGTACTATTTATAATCGCAAACAGCCAAGTCTATTGAAAGCAGACTTTGCTAAGTATCTGCTACAAATTTTGTCGGCAGAAACATTATAGATTTAAGAGTCACTATTTCCAATGTCTGTTAACCTCTAACCAACGGTTAACTTTGCAGAATAACGAATAGAAATTGGCTATTTTGATAAATAATTGTCATAAATCACTATTTCCAACGTCTGATAACCTCTAACTGACGGTTAATTTTCAAAATAACCAATTTCTATTTGCTATTCTGAAAAGTTAGCCGTCTGTTAACATCGGTTAGAGGTTAACAGACGTTGGAAATAGTGACCCTTAATACCAGTTCTGATATATCACATGATGTCGGCAGAACGCTAACAGAAGCATAACAGAATCTGTTAATATAATCAAACAGCAGATTGCAGCTGTAGAAATCGAGCAGACCCTGCTGAAACCGTTCAGTAGTACGATTTTTCTTCTTCTTATATTATAGCCTACAAGCAATACTGCTCAAAAGATGGCCAGGGCGAACCTCTTGTCGTAGTAGCCGTAATCGGCATGTCTCGGCAAAGTCGTAGGCCGCACGAATGGCGCTGTTACAAAAATGCGATTTAATTATTCTTCAAACTCGGGGATGTGTATATGTATGTGCGTATGCGTAATTGTATATGTATATCCGCAGTGTCTTGAACTCGGGTTGATACCGTAGATTCGTTAGGCCCAAGGAACTGCGCGGATCACTTCCCCCTGCTGCCACAGTAGTGCGATTCTGTAACTCGTTATGCGTCATTATGTGCTCATAATAACAGTTACGCAGCTTTTTTTCCATATAGTATACTTGCGTAAAGGTGCCTTTTCACGTTGACGCTCGACGCTCATTTTCAGCAAGCAAAAATCTTCAGAAATAATATATTTTATTTATATATATGTATCCATAAAATATTATTACTTGAAAATATTACTTCAAAAAATAATTAATATTTTATGTATTTCGAAGTCTAATGTTTGATTGTACTGGGACGATTAACGACGATTCATCGACGACGCTGAATATTAAACAAATTCAACTTTCATTTCTTTGACGCTCAAAGCAAAACCATCACGTTCACCTTGTTGACGCTCATTTTCAGCGTCTCATGAATTGGCCCCTTAACGACAACATAACGATACCGACTCTGTTGTTAAGAGTTACAGAATAGGGGTACAGGCTCTGCGCGGTTTCTACCGCCAATCTGCAATCTGCTGTCTGATTATAGGTGCATTCCATTTCATGCATGATGCGCATCATGCGTGAAACAGAATGCGCCCTATGTTAGCAGATTCTGCTGGCAGCACATGAATACGAACGCAATTGATGTCAGTCTGCTGAGTGCTGACATGTCTGATCAAATCTATTACCAATCTGCCGACAAACTGCTATCATTTTGCTTACTGGGATATTAACGATCCACTTATCGACATCTCTTTAAACGCTCACCTACAATAATTGCATCTCCAAACAACCTCAAATTACCATCGCGCTTATGGTCTCTCCGATGGTTTCTCCCGATTTCTCCCAATTTCTCCGGTTCGAAACAGTGAACTATAGGCGTTCAGAAACTTCACTCAGGTCTCGGGCATAGTATAAGTAGATACAACAGGTCCACTCCGCGTCGGCACCTTTGATCTGAAGTGAAATAATCCGCCATGATGTTGAGTGTGGAAATCGTATGTCTGTCCATCTCCATCGCTCGCGGAGAAGGACAGACATACGATGATACAATCTTTCTCCTTTTCCATTTTATTGTTGAGTGTGCAAACCATTTCACGGGTTTTGGCCTGAGTGAACATACTAATCTATTTATACGTGGTCGGTATTCATAGTCGGTTCTTATTTTAAGACCATCTTAGGGCGGTATTCATAGTCGGTTCTTATTTCAAGACCGTCTTAAGTAATGTCTTAAGATGCTAATACGGCTCTGTGATTGGTTCATGACGTCTTAAGATTAAGATTGTACTTAAGACGATCTTAAATATAAGAACCGACTATGAATACCGGCCTTAATGTCGTAAGTAATGTCTTAAGATGCTAATACGGCTTTGTGATTGGTTAATGACATCTTAAAATTGTACTTAGGCCGGTATTCATAATCAGATCTTATTTCAAAACCGTCTTAAGTAATATCTCAAGATGCTAATACGGCTCTGTGATTGGTTAATGACATCTTAAGATTGTACTTAAGATTTAGGCTGCGTTCGGGGAGCGCGCTATTAGCGCTATTTGCTTATAGCGTTTTTCACTGGCAGAACTGGTGCGCACTCAATGCACATTAAAGCCGTTGTGTACACTGATTTAGTCTCCAATATTTAAAGTAAAATGCAAATATTTCGACTGATAAAATACTCGGTACATATTTTACCAAATAGTGCAATAAAGAATATTGAGGATTTCATGATTTAACCCGATTATATTAAACATACACTTTACGTTGGTTTGTGTACGACGGCTTTAATGTGTACTGAGTGCGCACCGGCTCTGCCAGTGAAAAACGCTATTATTCTATCCTTGTTCTACACTTGATGAGCGATAAAGATAGAATGATGCAATAGCGCTAATAGCGCGCTCCCCGAACGCACCCTTAAATATAAGAGGCTTTATATAAATGTGAGTATTCTCGTCCGCCATTTTGTGTCCAATCATATGTGAACATAACCTTTCAAGGAACCTTTTCGTAAGCGTCAATACGCTTTTCGGTCTCGCGATTAATGTAAAAATGAAGCTGAAATATCGATTCTGTAAAACTGAAAATAAGTATTAATTGATTCTTAATTGATTAGACGTGTGTTCTTAAACGCGCGACAGTATAATTTGTTTTATAAGTGTCGTATTTTTCGTAAATCGACACATCGTGACTCCGTTTCATTGTACGTATTCGGAGCAGTAATTTCAAGGACAGAATATAAGGTATATTATTTAAATAATACTCATCGCGAAAAATTGTTTTCATGTTGCAGTTTTGTCATATTTTCACATATTTGTGTTTTTAGATTAAGTATTTGGATTTTTTTGATTGCCCTCAGTTGACATTTGTTTGTAAAATGTCAACTGAGGACAATCAAAAAAATCCAAGTACGTCACATCTTGGGCCAAATGTTGAGGTAATTGCCGCATAAATTCCTAATTTTTTCTTTCGTTTACTAATGTAATGCTCCATTTATCTTATTTAATATATTTCTACTCATTTTTCAGGACCCTAAGCTTCAAGAGTATTACGCAGATAAAAAAACTGAAAGCTTGTTGGTCGAAAATCTCTACCTGAAGAGTAAGCTGAAACGGTTTTACATCTTATTTTGAAAATATTCTCTCATAATCCAAAAGTTGCTGAATATTTACAACAGCACAATGTCAAATAATTTATTTACCTTTTTTGATTACTTTTTTTTTGTATCAAATAAAACTATTGAACAAATAAAAAATTATACTTTGTATTAAATAAAATGATTTTGAACTGTATGAAATAAATTTCATTTTCCAAAAGATTGTTACTCCATAAATAACACTGTAACTGCATAATAATAATAATAAAAATAATAATAATAATAATGTACATTGACTAATAAAAACTCATGCTCACAATATCTCCAGAGGAATTAATTTTTAAAAACGATACTTTATTTCATAAAATACATATTTATAGACCATATATAATATTTATTACAAAGTAACAAGCAGTTTCAAAGGGTTTACTTATATGTTTAAACACTTTTTGGTTAAGCTTTTTTCAAGCTTACAGACCCAAAAACGTTCTCTCAGAAAAATTTTTCGTACAAAACGAACAAACAGTGAAAAAATGCTTAATAATTTTTTTTTTTAAATCACAGCACGTGGGAAAAATTATCTCTACATTTTTATGAATGCATTCGATGAGCCTGGAGTTTCCATTTCTCAAAATAAAATCCTTGTAGATTTTATAGTAATGGTCAGAATGTAAAACTAAGTTGAACGTTTCAAAACAAGGCTCTTTCAAGCCACCCAAATTCAATGCTGTCGTGTATAATTTCGCCTTTTTTATAAAATCATTCTGTGGTAAATTTATCCTCAACGAAAATGCAACACATTCTTCGCAAATATGCTTTACAACTGCATTCGTCGTACTTCCAGCCAAATAGAATGCATTCTTTGCATCGTATTCGCTGACTATATCGCAAAAAAACTAAACGTAATAGTGTGCACATCAAGCTCGACATGATTTTTTGTCGAATCGACACTTTCAGCCGCAATGTCAACGGACGCTTCTTTTAAGGTAGACTGCTTTTTTGTTTGACAAAAATCTAACAAAAACATGTCAGAATCGTTGAAATAACTAGAATTTTTCACATCGGATACAAATTGAGACTGAAATCATCTTAATGGCTCGCAGGCACTGCAACGCAGTAGGCATTTGGCCCTCCTTTCTGCGAATCTGAAAAAAAATGTTCTCGGCGGTAGCAGCTTGAGTAAAACAATGACCCAAAATAAATTCGAACTTGTTTTTAAACAAAAACTCAGCCATATCGGCGAAAGACAAAGTTGCCAGAATTATGGCATAATTCAGCGGCTTCCAATTTTTTTGAAAAACAATATCTTTAAACAAATCAATAATTTGATGAAGAAAAATATATTTTTGATCGCACTTTCTCAAAGTTATCGATGCCTTTTGGATTTTGGACGATACAAGGGAAAACCACTCTCTAATTAATCCAATAAAGGCAGCTGTTGTTAAGGCCTCTTCCGGAAGTTCTTTTTCGTCAACCGCACTTTTCAACGCAACTTCAGTTTATAAAGAGAAAAAACGAACTGCCGCTCTTACATTCATTTTGTCGAATGTGGACGGATGGACATCTTCTTTGCGCAAATGATACAAGCGCCGAACTTATTCTCTCCCCTCGCGAATCTCTTTTTCCCACAACATTTTGACATACGATCACCTTACAACATTTGATGGAAGCTTTTCTTGCTCCACATATATGCCTCTGGTAAAAACACCTCCTGCCTTAAGAGTGCAGATTTTAAATTCTTCAAAAAATGACAAACGTCAGGCGTTGCGTAAATGTCGTGTCCGTTAAAGTGAAATGAATTTACTTAGGGTACATATTTCATAATGGTTATGCCCATAGAAGACCACAAACTCCTATTTCTGGCATCCAAATCTGAAGATAACGCTAAGACGTACAGACCGCACTTTTCGACACATATAATACATTTCTCAATAAATTCTTTGACATCTTATTCAGAATCGATGCTTTCTTTTGGAGTCACATATGGCAAGCAAGTACTTGCTTCCAATGATTTTTTACTCCTCGAACTAAAACTAAAAAAATTTTCTGACCGAAAACATCCTTATTCTGCCCTAAAGTTACATAACCCGAAAATGTACCACTGCTTTTATCATAATCTTGTTGAGCTGATATGACCATTTCGTCATAAGATAATATGCAATATCTGTCCGTGGGGCCTATCATTTCGACCTTGAATTTCAGAAGCTCCAAAACATCGTCAAAAATTTCGAAGTTCAATTTGAAATTCTGAATTCGTCGGGCAAGCGTGCTATAAGCGGGCAACGGGTAGCCAGTACTTCAGAGGAAATCGTATCTGTGAACAGACAAAGCAAGCCGAAATTTCTGACTTTTGATTATACTTTCATGAGACCAATGCGGACGTCGCCCCACTTGTAACATTTCGATCTGCTCACTGTTTAAAAATGACTCCATTGCAGTATTCATATCTTGTCTATTTGGCTGCGTAGCATCTGATTCTCCTCCTCCAAAGACAAATTGGCTACCACCCGTGCAGATTCTAGCATCGGTAACAATTAAGTGTCCATTCTCCTCCTCCAAAGACGAACCGGCTTCCACCTGTGCAGTCTGCTCACTGTCAGATGACAGTAAACTTTTTGAGATATTACTGGATATTTCCACTTCATTGGAAACATCATGGTTTGATGGGGCAGCATAATCCATGTTCTACAACATTTTGGACAATTGTTACAGTTTTTTGAATAAAAATCAACAATTTCTATTAAAAGAACCACAAATGTGTCAAATTATATTACCATTTCTGAAGTAATTGGAACTTCTGCTACTTTTGCGCACACATGCCAGCAACTTCACTTCGTAGCTTCTGAAAACCATTAATATGCTATGAATTATGTTGCATATATTCAAGAATTTATAATTATAAGAGAAAAGAAGAAAGTTTGACGAAAAACACAAGCTCGATTCCAAAGTCGGTATAGCTCGAGATCTACGACTACCATTCTGAACATTTGACAAAATTCAAAAATTTATTTACTTTGTATGGAGACTTCCTTGGAGGTGAATCAATCCTGCGAGGTGAATTAGGAACATGAAATAAAGTAGGTACCGCATTTGGCTTCAACTTCCTAACACCGTCGACACGTCTACTTTCGAACTGTGAATCCTCAAAGTGTACCTGTAATAAGAAAAACAATTAATTTTCAATTTATTGATGCACAAATAATGCTCCGCTTTTACAGCATTGGGTAATTCTTCAGTTTAGCTACAGCAGCACAAAATACAATGAATTTAGGCTCATTCGGCGCGTTTTTGCACAAAACGAAAGAATCTGGCAGAAAAAAGTGTCGCTCTGCCCTGCGACGCGAGATATTAAACGTTAAAGTTGACAGAAATCAGGTTATGATTCCTGTCATACCGACGAGCTGTAGCGACTGGTACGACCATGTCACAGTATAACCATACCCAGTAGCGACACTGAGTGTCGGCACCTTTGATGTAGTTGTCCTCAAGTCACGTGGTACGTCGCCATATTGTCAGATGTACCGGCGCTACAATTGAAATGTACATATATAATTAAAAAATGTATATGAGTATATATAATCAAAAAAGATTTTTTGCGCAATTTTAATTATAATCCAAAGAATTTCTTGAAGTAGAAGAAATGAAAATAATACTTCTGTGTATTTTGTATCATTTTATTTCAAAATTTTTCGTAACTTATTGTGTAAATAGAATTGTAAAATGTATACAAAATATATATAATTATTGAGCTCAAAAGCGAATATAGATCATTGGGCGCAAAAGCTAATATTTTTATTTGTTCTGTCATTGAGTAAAAAATGCATAAAAATATTTAAAAAAATACTTATGTTTATTCCGAATACTTGCGTTAAAATTTCATAATTTTTACTGAAAATTTTAGTAATATATAAATATTAAGATATCCATTTTTTTTTAATTAATTGTTCCTCATGGACATCCTTCAGTAGAAAGAATGTGCTCCAAATGTCAATGTCAACTGAAACAATAATTGGAATAAGTGAAAACATGTAATATTCACTATCATTATGTGCTGTTACTGTATAATACTTACATAAAAAATAGTAAAAATGTTAAAAAAAGTAGCAGAAATGTTAAAAAGAGTAGCAGAAATATTAAAAATTTATTTCAGAAAGTAACACATGCATTTTGACATTCACAAAGTTGCCAAACACATTTAGTTTTATAACAATAAAATTATAAACGAACTTCAATAATAAATTTAATTAACGAAAACACATTTACTTTTATAAAAGTAGATATTAAATAATTTGCATTTATAAGGAAAATACAGACATTAAATTCTAATCGTGACGTAAAATTATAGTTTTTCTGTGTCCGGATTGCGATTTGAAACGTTTATTAATAAATTTTAATGTATAAAATAGTCGAACTCGAGCATATAATTTCAATAAATCATTATGCGGAAAATCTTGACACGGATGAATAAATTCAACTTCTTTAAAAATGGTAATGAGGATACGAATTATATGCTTTTGTACAATCAATTCCTCAATTTTAGAAAAAAATAAATTTTCCAACGTTTTAAGATATATTACGAAATCATCGTGCGGCATAGATAAATTTCCGAAAGGATTATCTTCAGTAGAATTGTAAGCCCTAAAGAAACAGTAATATGAAGTTTCATTTAAGTCGATGTACGAGTGTGCATATTGAGAACAAATCTCACACGAATGTTTTTGAAGACATTTACGTATTACGTATCCACAAATATATCGGAACGCATCTTGTTCGTTTACGTCCATCTGACGATAATCATGATCATCCAAAAGTATTGGTGTAATGTCATCTGTCTTAGGTTCAACATCCATATAATTCTTCTCTCTAAAGTTTGTAATAGCTACAAATATATCAGCACTGTCTCTTTCACAATTTCCAGTTTCAGCAGTACAATATTTCATAGAAAAAATTTTTCTGAATGAATAAAAAAACTGAACTGGGGTAGGATTAATAACATTGCCGTTCAATCCTCGAATAGCCGAAAAAAAGTGTTCCAAACAGTCCTGAGTAAAACGGCGTAATAATAGAAATTGCATTTCTGGAAACACATTTTGCAAATGTTCCCACATTTGAAGAAGAGAATTTATATTGTGTTTCATGCATTTGAAAACTTGAACTTTATTAGAAATATTAACACCAGTTTTATTAAATATCGTTATTTTGGATAAATAATCTTCAATTTTTGAAAGAAATTCTAATTGATATTGCGCTCCCCGAAAAGCTTGTTTAAATTGTGATGGATGTTGAACCGAAGATGAATTGAATAGATCAAAGTAATCGTTCATATTTTGGATAAAATCTGCTGTTCTAAGTGCAATTGGAGCAACCGCAGGTTTAAAAGCTCCAGAAATTACCATTTTCCTCAAGCTACTACTCACTGTAAAACTCAAAATTTGTGTAGCCAAATATACTTTCATTTTATCGAAATTTGAAAATTTCATATGCTTATCAGTGAGTTTAGGTGCAAGTCGAAATTGCCTAGTTTGATCTTGTTGAAATAAATCATCAACGCACTTCCAAGATATAGGTTTAGAGTCATACTCAATAATATTGTCATGGAAATTATTCCTGACAGCTTTAATTATATGAGGTGAATCAAAAAGATGTGAGATTCGCTCGTTATTAACAAAAAAAAATGGATTGTTCTCTGTCACACCTAAGTATTTAGCGGTTAATTTAAAATTCCCTCCCATGTCTGAAACAAACGCTACTACTATAAACCCCGCATTTTGCAGTTTTGTAATTGCTTGAGGAATAATGGTTGTTAATTTCCTAGCAGAAAATGAAGAATGAAGAAAGAAGTAAGCCAAAGGTTGTTTCCAATTGTTGCAAATCCCTCTGATCATTAAAACTGCAACATTACATGCTGGAAGATATGATTTACCATCACCCAAGTCTTCAAATCCAATGACTTCATCCTGACTTATATTATAATACAGATTTGCTTTAATTGATGCTTCATCAATGCATAAAATGCAATACTTCTCGAGAGGTGACGAAGAAGCCTGTAACTTTTTTTCAAAACATCGAAAACAAAATCATGCAAACCTGGAGTAATTTTCAAATGTTCAATCATGCGTTGTAAGGTTCTTACACTGGGAAGGATAAATTTTTGTGCAAAAGAATTATAAATTCTGCCTCCCCCAGAAAACAATATATCTAAACAAAACTTTTTAAATGGAAGCGAATATTTTCGTCCTTTGGCTGACTTATATCTACTAAGACGTACTTGAGTTTTTACAAAATTTGCAATCTCTGGTGGTAGAAATTCGTCTGTAGCTTCACAATATTCATTCAAGGACATTTTTTGTCTTATTTTTGAAGTTTGTATCTTATTTTTCTGTCGTTCTAATTGTTGTTTTAATTTTCGAATTTCTCGATGTAACGCTTCAATTCTGCCTCTCAAAATTCTTTTGCGCGGGGAATGATTAGAAAATTTTGGCTCTGTTTGACTATATTGATGCAACTGTTGTGGTTCTGTTTGAGCATATTGATCCAAATATTGTAGCTCTGTTTGAGCATACTGATGTGACACTGATTCCACTTGCTCATGTTCATATTGCCCATGATGGTCGTTAACTATAATATTTAAAAATACTACATCACTTATGAAACTTAAAAAATTAATGATTATATTCCATTCATTACAAAGAAAAAACGAATATATAAATTATAATAACCATACATCAATTTTATTTTCTAATTCACAAAAATTTCATGTTACTAGCATTAGTTAATTCTATATTGAACTAAAATTATTACCTAATATTGACTGACATTCAACTTTGTCTGAAAAGCCAGTTTCAAATAATTCCAATTGTTGCTTATCATAGTTAGATTTAATGATATCACACTCAACTGAAATATAGTAATTATGTTCACAAAATTTTTGATATTTCCAACCATACACACACACACACACACACACACACACAGAGTTCAAAACTGCTTACCTGATATTACTGTATTTTCCTCAGAATCATCACTTAAATTAAATGTTGCGTTGTTTTCACTTGATAATTCAAAAGATTTATCATTTTCCATTTGTTCGGGGATTGCATGTGGTTGAAGTCTGTTTTTCAAATCGTTTAAAAACATCGACGATTTAAAATGATCACCACAAACTTTGTAATTTTTATATAAATTTTCTGGTGACGTGTTAATTTCGCGACCACATTTTTCCAACCACAATTTTGCTCTGAAAGATGTTTTGTATAAAATATTAATGAAAAAACACTTGATATATAATTCAATTAACAAATCCGCTAATGGAAATTATTTTTACCTATCTGGGTCTTTTGGAAAACGAAAAAAACTGGGACCAGATTCACGCCCAGAAATATTTGAACAATTCTTCATGGCACAACTATATCCACCTCTCTTCATTAACTTCATTTTAATGTAGCACGTCACACCCGGAATTTTCTTATCACTAATAAAAAGACACAATTTATTCAAATAAAAAATATGTCATAAAACTGTGGAGGTTGAGGTTACCTACGATGTTCGAGACGCAACTGGGCGCAACCATGTTGTGAGATGTACGGACTCGCACATGCGCACTAAAATTTTATTCCGGGTCGGACGGCTGAGTGTCGCTACTGGGTATGGTTATACTGTGACCATGTCCTGTGGCTACATGCGCATGCTCAGTGGTCACTCCTCAAATTTGAGCATATGCTCGGTCTAGATATAACATGTCTATGGCCGGAGCGGAGCGTCTGCATCACAGTTATGCCCGATCTACAATAGCTGTAGTAAGCTGTAGTAAGCCTCAAGATGTAAGAAATTGACCAATCACAGTCGATTATTCTCCTCACATTTGCCTGTAATTGGTCAATTTCTTACGGCTTGAGGCTTACTACAGCTTACTACAGCTATTGTAGATCGGGCATTAGAGTTCTATATAAAGAGAGAAGCGACATCGAACCCCCACTACAGACTTCGCATCCCCACCATCACCTCCAGCACCGCCATATTGGGACCGCTCCATATCATCAAACATCAAACTCCATTTAATATATATAAACATACTCCGTCAGCGTGAAGTTAAAATGTTCGATACACATGTTTAATACATGTTGCAGTTTTATTCTCTTCATGTTTTTTATTGAATAAATGTGGTGATTGAGTGATAATTGATGGTGAAAATTGAAAATGTCATGCAAAGAGGTAAATGACGTATTGTATATATACAATCGATTCTAATTTTATTGAATGCATTATTCCAATAAGATCATAATGTATTTGAACATTAATATTTTTCTATTTTGTTAGGAAGTGAGCGCTTCCCAAATATACAGTGCAACTGAAAATAAATATACAAAATAATAGAAATGTTACATTATTCAAAACGTAAAATCATATCACAGCAGAATGTCATATGGTGACATAAAGATAATTAGGTAATTACCTCACATATGCGGCTATTCGTTTTAGGGCTCCATCCAGGTCGGTTGACTCTTATCCAAGATTGCCAAAGTAAACGTCGCTTTTCACATTTTGGAAAATAAAATAATCGTAACCCTTTACCTTGCCTAACAGGACAGCCAGAAACTTCGCACCTTTTTACCATATTTATTTATCATTAATTAATATTTAAAACTGTAAAAAAGATAAGAACCGATATAAATCAAATGGGTTATATATATGACTGTCTATTTACAACAATAATTATTTTAATATTATAATCTAACCAGTCCTTTTTCTCTTTCGGCCTCTTGGATTTCACCTAACCTAACTATGTCAGTTGTACATACATACGTATGTAAGATCGTGGTCAGCTCCGGTCCCAATATGGCTGCTAACTTAGGAGGGAATATCCAATCAGAATACGAATCAGATTACCAATCAGAAGTTCTGACATCAATGTCGCTTCTCTCTTTATATAGAACTCTAATCACAGTATAGGCCTTGGCACATAGAAAAACTTATGCTGCGTTCCCACTATACGCGTCGCGCGTCGCGTCACGACGCCGCGTCAAGAGTTATCCAATCAAAACGTTTCATTTTACGACGTCATTTCCGACAAGATCTTGCGCTGATTACGCAGGACCGTTCGTTCTTAAGACCTGGAAGGGACGAAATGCCAAGACGTACAAGGCATATATAGCGTTATTTGTTTGTCACTCTACCTCGGCCATTCATCTAGAACTTGTGACCGACTATTCTACTGATGCGTTTATTGCTGCATACAAACGCTTTACTGCATTAATTATCGCTGATGCACACTTGCGTACTATGCACGGTGGTACGCAATTAACTACTAATTTTATTCAAACAGAATACTGGATAATGGGAAAACGAGCTCCTATCCGTTCCTTTATTCTTAAATGCGTTCGATGCGCCCGCTTTCGTCAGAAAAGAACACAGCAATTAATGGCCCCGCTGCCAATAGAAAATCTAACTCCAGATCGGGCATTTTTACATACCAGTGTACGGCCTCAAGATGAGACTCAGTCATGTTGAGAATCATTTTGAAATTCAGTTCACCATGATGGGCATAATTGAAAAAACGAGTGATAACTTAATTAGTGTTGGACGATCCAATATTACGCCGCATATGGTGCACACGCGTCTTACAGATTTAAGAGAGAACTGGGATCAGTTCTCAATTCGACATCAGGCCATCGGATTGGCAGTACGCTCATTGAGTGCAGAGGATAGATTACTGGTAATGAATCACGCGTATTTTTCGGAAGGCTTTTTTTTCAAAGACGCATCAAATCTATCTTCGGGAAATCGATTTTGGTTTTATTTTATGACGTTATTTTCAACGCAAGATCTTGTCGGAAATGACGTCGTAAAATAAAACGTTTTGATTGAATAACTCTTGACTCGGCGTCGTGACGCGACGCGCGACGCGTATAGTGGGAACGCAGCATTAAACTTAAGCAGTAAGAAATCAACGGTATGGATTCGCTACCGCTTAGGGCCGTGCCTTAAGTTCTTGACTGTGATTGGCTGATTTGCTTACTGCTTGAGTTTTAAGGTGCTTTTTCATGCTGACGCTCGACGCTCATTTTCAGCGGCAAGAAGGTCGCATGACCACACGTGACACCGGCGTCAATTGAAATTCATGAAAAGGAAAACAGCGTCAAAATTTCGGCGTCTTCGCGCTGCTTTGGCTTTGACGCTTGAAGCTGAGAAAATCCAGCTTTCTGTGCTTGACGCTAGCGTCAGATCGAAATCACGTGATCTCGCGATACGCTGAAACGAGCGTCTCATGAATTCGCACCTTTACTGCTTAAGTTTTTCTATGTGTCCGGGCCTTACAGTAGCGCAACTCCTCTCTGATTTTGTGTTGGCCAAAACAGATTGCGCATGCGCAAAATAAAGCACTATCTCTGTCTCTTTTCTTCTTACTGTCTTTCTTTTTCTTACGAATTTAGAGGCACATTTAAATGCCTAAGGCGTTAAAGTGCTATAGACAGCTATAGAGTGACTTGATAAAAGTCGGAAAAAAATTGTGTAAATTGTGTGATTGTAAAGTGTGTGATTGTGAAGAGATTTGTGAAGTGATTGTGAAGTGATTTGTGTATTGGAAGTATAGAAAGGAAAGTTAACCTGTATAAATTTTATACAGGTTTCCTTTTCTTTGAGAGCACTTTGATCTTAGTTTTGTTTCAGATTTTTTTTGCTACGAGAAGGAATTAGAAAATGGAAAAAACTATTAAAAGCGTTAAAAAAGAAAGTCATTGGTGTGCAGTGACAGGATGTATGAGCACCATAAATGTGGAAAAACGACACTTCTTCCTTTTTCCAAAAGAACATGATAGGTACAATACTATTTTAATAATTGTTTACATCATTATTTCATTATTTGCGTAATTTAATTAATTATTCTGACATATACAGGTGGTTGGCATGGGTTCAAGCATGCAGAAGATTGGATTTAATACCAAAAGGCCCCGAGTATGCTCACCGCAATTGTCGATTGTGCCATGTACATTTTGAAGAAAATCAGTATAAAATCGTCAAAAGTCGAGCTCGCCTTCATCCAGATGTTGTACCAACAAGATGTTTAGAGTTTACCAATAATAAGTAAGTTTTCATTTATATTAGTTTTAATTACTCTTTATTTGGAAAAATCTAGTTTTGATACTTGAAAATATATTTTTGATAGTAATATAAAATAATTAAAAATATATTATTTTACAGCAGTACTACAGCTTCTACAGTATCAACAGATGTAGTATCAATGGAAAATGAAAACAATAATATGTAAGCTATATTTTTGCATTTATTATAAAAATATTAGAAAAATTAAATTTAAATTAACACATAACTCAAATCAACTTTTTTCCAGAAGCACAATAATGGACAATGATGAGTGCCACGCTTTGAGCATTGAACAACACATGTCAATGGACACTGTACGAAACCACAAGATGTGTCAAATGAAAAAAATATATACGTATATATAGGGGAAAATTTTTTTGGTTCGATTAGACAACAAGGTGGTAATTCTTTAAATCCAACACCTATAAAATTTTTACGCGCTTTCAAAAAACTGTTCAGTATAACATTTCTGAAACATCCAGATACGCAAAATTGTGCTTCAGATAAAGATGATATGTTAAGTCTAATTGGGACACCAAATTCTACTTCATCTACCGTATCTGAATCTGTTCCATCTTCAACGTGTACAATTTTAGACATCCCAAATCATGATTATTATACAATGGATCTGCCAGAAGAAAATGCATTTAAATATGAATGTGGGTACCTAATAAAAAAATGTTTAGAAATACATTCATGTAATACATGTATAGATTTGTAAATAAAAGCAAGGCTACTTTTGATGATACAATTAACGTTATATTCTTCATTTCGAGCTTATGAAAACAATAAAACAAACATGTTCGGGAGCTTAAATGTAGCAAGCGATGATTTCTGTTTATATATACCTACATAAGTTAGAAGAAATATTTGTGACAAATTTTGAAAAAAAAATTTTTCAGAAAAATATTGGCAGTTACTTATTTCAGCTTGTGCAAAATATAATTTTTGAACCGCCATGTCCACATTTTCCTAAATTATTTTTTATTAAATTATTTTTGCGTATGCTTTCGGAAGATACTAAGAAATAAAGTAAGAGGAAACATAGAAAACTTATAAATATTCTACATTTATAGAAAAATCCTTTTTGATCTCTACTTTATATCTGTATCTAGCCTTGTTTTTATAAGTATTTATGTAATTACATATTCTTATATTTATATTTATTATTACTAAGATAAAGAATTTTACTTTATATATTATATACCCCAAGAGGCCTTTTAAAAGGCGTTTTGAAGGGACGTACCCAATCCTAACCTCCAATTCATGCATTCACTACCTTAACTGTTTCCTGCTTTGGACCAACGGTTTAAGCCTGATCTACAATGTGCTCTTTGCTTTCTGTTTTTTGCTCTTAACCTGTTTGCGATTATCCCGTATTTCGCAATTGCGTCGCGTAACGCGATGTTTTTTGTTCTCTGTCGCCTAAGATAAAAATTAACGAACTTCAGAAGAGACAAAAAACATCACGTTACGCGACGGAATTGCAAAATACGGGATAGTCGCAAAGAGGTTAAGAGCAAAAAACAGAAAGCAAAGAGCACATTGTAGATCAGCCTTTAACGTCTCTTCCGAAAGACGGAGCCCAGTTTTCTCCGCATCTTGCACGGAGGGGCGCGGTTTTTCGGAAAAAAACTTTTCCATGCTACATATATGGCTCTAGTGGACTCGAACCTGGTTCCTCAGATTACGAGTCTGGCGCTCTACCACTAGACCACACCGCCGCCCTTTATTTGTTATTACTATTGTTATATTATTTTTGCTTTTTGTCTGTCTCTCTTTTCGATTTGTATCGAGGTGGATCAAGTAGCTGAGATATACAGATAGATGAGAGAAGTTGGTGAAAAGAAGCTGAAGAAGTTTATGTATTATTAGTATTACAATGTGCGAATTATACATATATTTAGTTTTTAATATTAATAAGTTTTTAATATTATTAATGCAATTTATTCTTTTGTGCAATAGCTTATCATTATCAGTAAAGTTTTCAATAATATATATTCATTATTTGTAAAAATGTATCTACATATATGTTATAAAATAAAATGTAAAAATTTCATCAATATATATTGACCACATATTATTGTATCATTAAAAAATTGAGTTTATTACTACACACACACACACACACACACACACACACACACACACACACACACACACACACACACACACACACACACACACACACACACACAAAATGTATAATATATTTAATAAATAATATATTGTAAAATGTGACATATTTTATAAAAATATATAAATGTATACATTTTTAATCTAAAAAATGTTATATTAATTTAAAATGTTTACATAATTTTTTTCTTTGTGTGTATACTTTTATGCGAGAAAATTATTCTATATATTATATATGTTATATACTTATATTTTACATTTATTCCTGACTTATCATATTATATATATATATATATATATATATATTTATTTATTTATTTATTTATTTATATATATAACATACTGTGTGTGTGTTATTATTAGTATAATATTTCATATATTAGTATTTATATATCATTATTTTGCATCATATTAACGGATTTATCTATTATATATGTAATATTTTTTAATATTTTAATTTCTTTTATTTTTTTACGCGCGCATTGCATGACATTGTATGTACATTGTTAACAATAATTCTGCATAATTTTTATTGAAACTAACAGACACGGTTGTATCTCGCGCCAACTGCGTTAAATTAACCTCAATATGGACTAAACGAGTAGGAAAGAGAGAGATGACGAAGAGAGAAGTGAGACAGAATACTGCTTTATTTCGCGCATGCGCACTTCATTTTGGCCAACACTAACATCAAAGGTGCCGACAGAGAGTTGGCGCTACTGTATATACTGTGTCTGCATTCTCGCTCATTCTCGCGCTGAGTCGCGCTCGCGTCGCGTCCGATTCGATCGCCTGGTAGCCGCGTCTCGTTGTATCTCGTTGCCTTGCATTGCTTCGCGTTGTCGCGTCTCGCGAGTGTTGGTGTGTAGTATGTGAGGAAACGCACTGATGACTGGTGGCTGTTCATCCGCATAACCCACGAACGAAGGATTATGCTCGATGAGCCGCTGTGACGCTCCAGCGGAACGACGATGCAGCGAAGTGGTAAGTGAGAAGCAAGAGACGCGTCATTCTCTACAAATTACCGTTTTGGTAACCGAATCGGATACATCCGGTAACAGATTATCCTGCTCATAGTGATTATCATCACAGATTATCCGCGTGCTCATAGATTTTGATAAATCCAAATTAATTGTCAGTCTCAATTTTGTTGTACTGATAAACCAGATGGAAGCTGATAGACTTTCTATCGTTGTCTAGAAGTTTCTATCGGTCTTTTGCAACAGGGGTGTTTCTTTACAAAAAGAAAGGGTGGGTGTGTGTGTGTGTGTGCGTGCGCGCGCGCGCGAGAGCGAGCTAATTTCCATTAACTGTTAGCATTTATTAATATATAGTAATGACTTAAATCTAACGAGGTTGCATAAACAAATTTTAATGGGCGTTCTAACTTAAAAGGTGTATGTGAATCTAGCATCTCATTTTGCGAAAACTCACAAACTATTGGGAGTTCTTCCTTTTCAATAGTTCTAGAGTTTCTGATATGTAGGTTAAACAAATGGTTGCCAAAAACGCGTCAGGTCTCAGCGTCTCACTTTGTTCTACACGAGTTCCGCCACTATATCTTATCAGATTTTGCGATATCTATAATTCCATATAACAGTTCTATAAAGAGTTCTGCCATATAAATGCAAAAAAATTAATTATAAGACACTAAAGATAAAATTACAATGTAATAAGCATATTGAGTTGAGACATCAGTTAAAATCTTAGAGTTCCGGCTTATATAAAATATTTTTTACATAGTTCTGAGCATATTGAAGCATTTTCTAAAGAGTTCCTGGCACTATAATAGCAATGTTGTATGATAATAAAATAAATTAATACTACCCAAGAGCCGAACTTAGAGAGAATAGAGTAAGACGCTATGCGATAGTTGTCAAATGGCTTGTTTTTCCGTATGTTTAGGCTTCGTTTTATGGCTGTTTGTTTATTGTCGAGGGAAAAAGATAGTATCCGTTAAATTTTAGAAGTGTGCTGAAACGATCTATAGTGATTTTTTATTGAAATGTCTTTTTATTTCGGAAAATACCGCAACATAAACATAATATACATAACAAACATAAGGTAATTTCTCGCCTCGATAGCAAGAAATTCAATATGGCCGCGGTGACTACCCAGGAGCCTTAATTTTTTAAAATATAACACAAAGGTCCTAACGCTCGGAACTCTTCAGAAAATGTTTCAATATGCTCAGAACTATATAAAAAATATTTTATATAAGCCGGAACTCCGAGATTTCAACTGCTGTCTCAACTCGATATGCTTGTTACATTATAATTTTATCTATATTGCCTTATAATTAATTTTTTGCTTTTATATGGCAGAATTCTTTATAGAACTCTTATAGAACTATAGATCTCGCAAAATCTGACAAGATATAGTGACGAAACTCGGGTAGGACAAAGTGAGACGCTGTATATGGCGTGTCAGTTTGTTCGGACTCATTGTTTGTGCTTTAATGGTCAGAACTATTTGTTTAACTTAACGAAAACTCTAGAATTATTCAGAAGTCTGTGTTCCTCGCTTAAAACATACAATAATACATGGACGATATCGGCGCATGCATATTGCAGACAAATAAAGACTCTGTTACCTTGCGTGCGTGCGTGCGAGCGTTGTACGTGGTTGTACGTGTGTGCGTGTTTGTGCGCGCGTGGATAGTAAAAATCGGTGTTTAAAATGTGTATCATTTTTGACAAAGATATATATGAATGTATTTACATATGATGAGTGCACATATGAGCAATTGTGAACGCGCTCGTATTTATTATATGTACAGCATTCCTATATAATTTTGTGGTACATAATTCATTAAATAGAAATGTTGTGCTTGTTTTAAAACTTTTCATCTTTTATTAAATCGCTCAAACGCAGCTATTTTGACAGACGTTTTAAAAATATTCATTACAGTTTCTAAAATATTTCACGCAGTTTCCTGGTTAAATAAACATTGTTTCCTTCTTATTTCAACCTCAAATAAGATGGCAAAACATGTTTTACAGGTATGTTTTTTTAGGAAAAATGATGACTCTTACACTCCCTCCTTTCGGGAGCCATCTTTGTTTACTCGCGTGCTCGCGCGTTGCCAATAATTATTTTATTATATTATCTATTGTGAACGTATTATCTATCGTTTTCTATCGAGAACGTCAATAATTTAGCATAGAAATATCGTATTTCTAATTGCAGTGTAAGATGGATATTCATTTAGTTATTTCGTTATTTTTAGTTATTATATTTAATAATTTTTATTTACTGAAGAATGTCTAAAAATCTCAGAATTGATTCCAAAAGTGCTTCTAAAGATTTGGAAAAAACACTACGGGAATAATAAATATCTAAATCCACATCGTAAAATTCTTAAATCCTAGTATAACATATATCAAAGTTTGTCTTTTAAATGAAAGTAGCCAGGTTATTTTGTATCTAAATATCTCAACATTGTCTTGAAATTGAGCTTTGTAGGTCGTTTTGCAGGTTCTGACCTCGCTCGTTGGTGTTCGTAGTTATTCATGTTACTTGCATACATCACCCGATTAGTTTCCTATAAAGATAAGATTGTATAGTTATTGCCTGTTGCATTGGTCCTGTATAGATAAGACACTGCTATTTTCATGGACGTCTGTTTCCAGTTGGTCGCGATAGGACGAGGTCTGACACGAAAGTTACATACTTGATATATTCGGTGTATTCAGCACTGTATACACATAAAAAAATTTTATTTTACAGCCAATAAAAGCAATTATTTTTTTTATTTTACTTGTTTTAAGTAGTAATTACTTGTTTTAAGCAATAGTTTTCTTCAACAAAAATATTTTTTTAAAGCTGCTTCTCCATTGGAGCAACACCGAGCACCTTTTTGTTGATGTTCCATGTTTTTTAAAAAAGTTGCTAGTTGTTGCCGAATGTTTCTTGAAGTTCTTTTATGTTTCTGTTGCCTGCGACAAAAATTGTCGTTTGTTGCGTGTTTCCATTCAAAGTGGTAAAGATGAAAGGAAAACTAGCAATACGCGTCAACAAGTTGCAACAGGAACAAATGTTCTTTCAATGTGGCTGTGGTATTCAGTTACTAGTGACACAATCGCAGGTACAGTCGCATTATCCAAAAATGTTTCCCAAAATCCAAAAAACCCAAATGTTCCTATGATTATGTTGCTTTAAGGCTACTTTGACCAAACTTCGATTAATGTAATCGTTGATTAAAGAGTTGCCAACAAAACAAAATAATTAGTGTGACCTAACCCTTTGTATTTCTGGCGATATAATCGTCCTAACTTAATTTTTTGGTTACATATCTTTCTTTTCTACAATACACGAAAAGATATTTAACGAAAGATTAGATAGATATATTTATTGACTCCCCTCAGGGTTGCAAGGCGTTTTGTAGGGACGTTCCCAACCCTTTACATTCACTTAACCTACCTTAGCCTATCTTACATTTAACCTTACATACTAATCGCCCTACCTATCTTTACACACACACACACACGCTCGCAAATTCCCTATCTCTGTGGACTTCCGTTTCCGTTTACAAACTCCTCACTCCTCCTCTTTCTCTCATTCACTCCTCCCCTCCCCTACCTCCCACTCCCCTCCATCACCCCCTCCCTCCCTTACTCTCTCTAATTTCTTCAGCCATCTCTCCCCCTCCCCTTCTTCCCCCAATACCTCCCCCACCGCTCCCTGCCATGATCTCCCTCCCCCCCCAATCTGCACAATCTTCCCACACATGTTCCCACGTCTCCTCCCCCCCTCCACACACCCTGCACACTCTTCTCTCCTCTGCCATCCAATGTTTCACCCCCCTCATACCACCTCCCAGCCTGTATCTAGCCACCCTCTGCCACCTATTTTCTCCCCAGTTCTTTTTTAAGTACTCCGGTATCCCCTCCCCTTTTATCATGCCATACCACTTGTTAAATTTTGCCTCCCCTATCTCCTTCCACCTCTCTTCTCTTTGCATTCTCTTTTCTCTCTCAAGCACGTCCTCCCCCCTTCACATCCCCTCCTCCCTCAGCTCCTCCACCTCCTCTATCTTCCAGCCCCTGCTCTCCGCCGCTTCTTTTCTCTCCTCCTCTCATCCCCCCCTGCTCACCCCTCTTTTCGCCCTCCTCTTTACCTCCTCCCAGCACTCTCTTGCCAGCTCCCCTCCCTTTCCCTCCTCCAATTTTTTCTCATACCCCCATGCTCATGTAACGAAAGATTAGGTCAGAACGACTATATCGCCAGAAATACAAATGGTCATACTAATTATTTTGTGATGTTGGCAACCCTTTAATCAACGATTGAGTTTGGTCAAAGTGGTTCTTAAGCCTTGTGTACACGATACTAGAAATCGGTCCGAGTCCTCGGTCCGAGAAAAGTTATTAGAACTTGAATCGTGTACACAGGCAACTCGGATGAATTTCTTGAATAGAAATCTCGTACAGAAAAATGCATCCTGTCCCATTTTTCCGTACAAGTTATCGATTTAATTCTATGTTACCAACGTTATTACTTTATAAATAGCTAGTCAATGATGGTCAATGTAACGTTGGACAACGGAAATGTATATAACTTTGGTAATTCTTCAGTTTAGCTACAGCAGCACAAATAACTTTCATAAATCTTTGATAAATAGAAAAAGAGAATTATATATTATATATATTTCACGGGCTCTCTCTCTCTCTCTCTCTCTCTCTCTCTCTCTCTCTCTCTCTCTCTCTCTCTCTCTCTCTCTCTCTCTCTCTCTCATACTCAGCTCTCGACCCCACATTTTTCGATTATAACGCTATCTAGAATCATCAAAGTACAACTACTTCTATTCGAGAACTTGAATCGAGGCACATTTAAAAAATACTCTGACAATGAACTGCAGCCCTTTCCCTTGACAGTTATTAAACAATCGTAAAACGAATGTAATACGATGTAATCGGAATTTTAAGGTGTTGTGCTAGATGGGAGTAACTGGGGGTAGTTTTTTGATAATAGGGATGCATCAAAATCGAGATTAATGAAAATGTGAAGCGACAAAATCAAGATGATATAATCAGTCGAGATAAATCTTGAAATCGGAATTTTAAGGTGTTTGCTAGATAAAAATAACTAGGCATAGTTTTCTGATGATAGGGGTGAAGCAACAAAATCGGGATCGATGAAAATGTGAAGCAACAAAGATGATATAATCCGTCAAGATATTGTTTGAAATCAAAATTTTAAGGTGTTGTGTTAGATGGGATTAATTAGGGGTAGTTTTCTCATGGTAGGGGTGGTGCAACGAATTTGGGACTGGAGCAACAAATTAGCAACAAAATAGCACTAAAGAAATATATGTCCTTGCTTTTTAATTTTTTTTATTTTTTTATATGGCTGTGCTAACTTAAACTTAAGCTAGAACAGCCACTGCAGTTTTTTCCGAAATGGCTACAGTAACAAAATCCAAAATAGAGCAACAAATTAGCAACAAAGGGCACTAAATTTCTGTACATGTTTTATTTGATTGTGCTAAAGTGGCGCGGCTGTGTCAGCTTAATAGAAATAGAATAGACGTTATACTAGGATAGATATAAGCCGATAATATTTAAAAAAAACGATTGACATTTTCGGAGTTCAACCTTTGATATCACAAGTCTTAGAAAAGCTTATCATTTTGTGCTCAAAAGAAGAATACATTCTTTTTTCAAGAATATTACGAAACTTTATCGAAGAAAAGCTACGTAGAATTAATTTAAATATTTGATGATATATTAACGCGAGAATATTTATTAAACTTAAGCTAGGACAGCCATTGCATTTCAATTCTATGCACACGCGCGCACGCGCGCACACACACACACACACACATACACAAAACAGAATTCTTCTGATTCTTCTAAACTTCTTCTAAACGAAATATACTTTGGAAGAAAGAAAGTTATTTATGCTTCATGTAAATTCATGTTCTTAATTGAAATAAATATTATAAAGAAACCTTTATCCCGCCAGTGATTAAAAACAAATTCAATTTTTTTATTACTCGACTACCTGGCTAAAATGACACAAAAATGCACAACGTTTCGGCTGGCGTTTAGAGCCCTTATCAAGTGCCGTCTGAAATATATGAACATTGCGATGTAACACCATAAAATATAAAATTAGAAATTAGTCATAAAAACAGAGAGCATTACCTAATCATCAATAAAACTCGTCATACGTTAATCAAGACCTCCTTGCGTTCATGGGAATGTCCCAGCATTGTCACAAAGCACAAACTACGGGAAATCACTTATATAAAACCAATATACAGAGAGAGAAATGCGACAATCAATTCTTACGTGTCTTAAATATTAAAATTCCACCACCAAGCATCTTAAGTTTGAGACTCTCCGATATGCGATATTGTGCGAGTGGAAGTACTCAGGAGACTGAGCACTAACAAAGGAAAAGAATCAAGGAGTCAAAAGGTTGCCAAGAGAACTAACAAATATAAACAATTAAACTGACGAGATGACGCCGTCGTATACTGCGTTTAGATTATCTGTATCTCTCTGAAGATTAATAATGTTATTGTGTTTCTTTATAAAAAACATTTCAGCTATCTCTCTCTTTTTCGTATTACATTCCTTGTGTAAAATCTTAGGCTTAGACCACTTAAAATTATGGTTATTGTGTAATCTATGTTTGCTCACAACAGAGTGATTACTGAAATGCTTCTTGATATCATTACAATGCTCCTTGATTCTAGTCTCGAGATGTCTCTTAGTTTGCCCTATATAAGACGCCTCACAGCTTGAAATAAATATATTTTTTTTAGAAACAATGTTATCTCAAAATAAGTAATTACTTTTATTTTTATAGGCTAGTTTATCATGATTCTTTAGGTAAAAATATGAAATACTTTTAAAAACTAAATACTGCAACACTAAGAATATAATCAGAGGTGGTCTAGTGATAAAGTGTCAGACTCGTAATCACAAAGAACCAGGTTCGAATCCATCTGATCACAAGAATTTTAATATTCTAAACTGTACTTCTGCGCACAAAAACTTCCTAAGAAGCCCAGCAATGTTCCACTTAGAAATTAAAGGAATCAATTATCATCATCAAGAATATAATCTATTTTTGGGAATAAGCAATTATTCTAGAGGAATAAAATGTATGGTAAAAATACACATTAGGTCAGCCAGCTCCGATGATCTTGAGCTTGACATATGTTGTCAAGGACATGACCCTGAGTAACTTTTTCTCATGTCTTATTCGTCACTCATTGCTTTTTTAAAAGTTATAAACAAAAGAAGTTTGAGAATTTTGCAAGTTTGTGTCAATGCTACGGGAAGTAATTTGCTGATTCAAAAAAGATAAAAAAAAAGGCGCCAAGTACACGCAATGTATTTTGCAAATTCAAAAATCCAACTTGAATGGTAGCTTTATTTTTCTTTAACAAAATTATATCACAAAATTACGTTACTTAGCTCAACCTAAGTGATATGTATTGTTGCGCCCGTGTGAGACACGTAATTAACGATTTTTTGGTTATTTCCTGTTCATATTGCCTGTTGCCTGGCATTGTGCAAGGGGCTTTAGACTACCTTGAAAGGCGTAGAACTACGTCCTTCTCCGCGTTGAGTAAAAGGGGGTAACATCCCCGGAGCACTTTAACGTTCACACTTTAAACGTTTATATCTTCAGAACTAATAATCGTAGAGTATAATAAATATGACATCATTAGATAGCTTATAGAGAGTCTCATTTCCTCTCGAAAGTCTCGAAAGTCTTAAAAAGCTTCCTCTATGAGGAAGGCAAACAATTATAAGCAAATAATTAGATTTCAAATTAAGAGAGAGAGAGAGAGAGAGAGAGAGAAAGAGAGAGAGAGAACCAGCTTTCTCTGATGTTTTTTTATGGATAGAGTATCATTAAAGGAAGGTTGGTATTGAATTCGGTGAGGAGATTGGTGAAGGGGTTACCGATTTCTGTCTTAACAAATCTCCGTGATTGCTCTAATTTTCATAAATTTTGAGATATTGAGCTGAATTTTTTTGATAGATAGAGTATTATTAAAAGAAGGTCGGTATACTGAATTTGGCGTCCATCGGTGAAGAGGATACTGATTTATGCATAAAAGTATATAAGTTGTACATGTAATCTTATATAGAGTATCATTAAAGAAAGGTTGGTATTGAATTTAGCGAGAATCGGTAAAGGGGTTACCGATTTCTGCAAGAAATTTAAAATTTTAACAATGGAAATAAATCGACTCTACACACTGGCCATTATAATCGCCAAGACAATACGACCACGATTTGGTTCGCTTATCGTTAAGACGCTCTTTTAACCAATATAAATTGATGTAATCTTTGATACTTACATATAAACATCTCATTTAAATAATTAAATTTATTGCGAAAAATATTACCTCAGCCAGGGTTTGAACCTGGAACCTCCCTCATTCCGTGATGGGTGTCGTACCAATTCGACCACTGAAGCATGTGGTATAATATTTATCGCAATAACCTGTATTAAACTAAACGATATTATTCCAACCATAGTAACTACGCGCCGAAAAATCGTCAGACTTGAAACACAATTTTGGTTGATTAGTAAATTATTTTTTAAAGGCATAATATAAGATGAAAACACCGAAATTTTAGTCAAAGGTGTATATTCAAACAGAATAAATCACTTTTACTTCGCCAATCAAATAATAAACAACAATGGCTGAGGTAATATTTTTTGCAATAAATTTAATTATTTAAATGAGATGCTTATATATAAGTATCAAAGATTACATCAATTTATATTGATTAAAAGAACGTCTTGACGATAATTAAACCAAATCGTGGTCGTATTGTCTTGGAGAATACAATGGCCAGTAGAGTCAATTAATATTTCCATTGTTGTTTATTATTTGACTGGAAGTAAAAGTGATTTATTCTATAAGGCCACATTTATTCTGTTTAAAATTTTAATTCAAATTAAGTTTCTTTATTTTTTTCATAAGCCAAATTAAAACTACAATGATATAACCGCCTTTTACTTTTACTAACATTAATTTAGAATCAGCATAAGCTGTGAATTGTAAATAGTATTAGATGCTTATATATAAATTATAAATAAATATAGTAAAATATTTTTTTAATTATAAAAAAATTTTATATCTGAAAAAATCAAAGGGGTACAGTAAGCAACTGAGCCGCAACCAACAACATAGGGTTACATCAACTGTCCTTCACTGAATACTTTAAAGACGTAGAACTAGTGAGATAGTGCATGAAATAATGACAGTTGACGTAATTCTGCGTTGTTGGTTGCGGCACAGATGTTACTCTGTGCCCCTTTGATTTTTTCTTAAAACATTTTTTAGGATGTCAAAAACAATGTGCAATTGTTCTCAATGCGAAAAAATTTGTTTTTATTTAAAAAATATTGTTACTTAAAACTTTAAACCCCTTTTTCTTAAAACTGCATTTTTCAAATTGGCGAGCAGTAGAACTCGAACAATTTTTGACCGATTAACTTGAAATTTTGATAGCATCTTTAAAACTAAATTATCTAAAAAAGTACATACAGATTCTATGTTTTATTAACAATTTTCAAAGTTATAAAGAATTTTATACAGAATTTTGTTACCTAAAAATGAAATTTTTTGACAGCATGCTTTCAAATGCTCATCATTTCTTCAAAAATCCATATTTTGAAAAATATATATTTTAAAAATATGTACTTCTCTAGCAAATTTCATGTAGTAATAAACTTTTTTTTTGTTTTGTTCTATGCTCAAATGGTGACTACTTCTACTGCTCGTCGCGGAGCGGATCAAATTAAACACATATATGTTGCTTTTGACGGGTTTAGAGCCGTCATTTTGGAAAAAATATTAACTTGAAAAATTTTTTATATACTTTGAAATATGTATAATAAAGTGTATAAGTTGGATTTTGCAGTTATTTCATGGTTTCTCCCAAAAAAAATTTCTAACAATCACGCGATTTTTAAAGCCTTAAGGTGGCCTAACCCCTTAAAACATTACAGCAATTACAGTATGAGAAAATATCAATGTAAATACGTACACGCAACTGTGAGTTATTTTCATGTTATTGATACATTGAAATATTTAATTGGAATAAATTGTAATAAAATATATGCTTTCAAAATAATAGCGACAAATATGTCCCGATAAAAAGAGACAAAATATATATTTTAGTACGGAAATAGATAATTCTAACAACACGTTTCTCTTCCTCTCCTTTCTCGCGTCCCGAACAATCCTTGCTCCTTATCGTTCTTACTTTTTATCATTATCCTTATCGCTTAAAACCCTGCCTCTCCCTGTATCCTACGTTCTATCCACTTCTTTGGTCTATTTCTGATGCTGTACGTATGCTGGACGACCGCATGGGCGACTCCGACGACGACGATGACAACTGCAACGACGTCACCCGCGTCATGATCACCACGGACACTACGGCAGCGGTGAGTCCTCTGTCTCTCTTTTTTTATAAGACTAGTCGCATTCCGATCATTGAGATTGACTTCGTGTCCGCAATATTAATATCGCGCTACCTAAACTCAGCGATTGCAATTGGCGATTAGTTGAAAGAGTTGTCGGCGCGAGGAAGAGATTTTACGTTAATTTTCACGAGGACACGGAACTAGGGTATTAATTCACACACAATATTGGTGAAAGCATTTGGAGAAAGATCATATGTGTATGTATTATATATATGTATAGATATATGTATATACAGGGTGCCCCAGAATTCTTGGTACTTTTTTCATATTTAGATAGAGCGAGCCAAACTGAGTCGAAAAGTCATGTACCATTTTGCAATTTTCGCAATAGTTGACGAGTTTATTAATGATTAAAAATCGACGTATTAGCCCGCCGTCCGCCAAATCCAAGCGCGCGGCGAGATGCGGCCGCCCCGCGGTCGGCGCGCGGGCAGTTGTTTACTACAAGTGGCGATGATTACGCACGAGCGGCGCGTAACGCCGGGCCCCTGTCCTAAGCGATAATATAGTTTCTCGCCTTTTTTAAATAGAAATAAAATTTTCTAACAACATAGAAAATTTTTTTGTGCGTACGTATGTACATATATGTGTGCACATGCATACACAAGAAAATATCAATTCTACTGCTTAAAAAAGCAATTACTCAATTTACCTTTTTTTGTTAGTAAGTAACGGTTGTCTTTAAGCAAGAATATTTTCTTGATAATAGTTTTAAAATGTACAAATTTTTGAAAGAGTCTTTATTATGTACTCGAAAAAAGAATTTATACTCCTTCAAATAACATAATAAAATTTTATCAAAAAACAGTCAAAATAATACATAAAATAATATGAGGACCCTCGAGATTAAAATAGGAGAAGGCTATGAGGATCAGACGCAGATCACAGTGCGTAATATCAGAAATAACTGATTTATTCGTCGTTTTGATTACATCGATCCGTACGTTTCGGCTCAGCTTTGAGCCATCTTCAGCAGTAGTTACAGAAGTTAAGTTACACGTTCTCCGTACCGTATGGTGAGTTTACTGATTCAAAGTATCAGAAACATAGACCAATTGATCCATATCTGTAAATTTGTTTAATTAATGTTGAGATATTAAAAAGATCCCTTATTGGAATCTCACCATTCGGTCTGAAAAACATGGAATACAGAGCCATGCGTACATAATGAATATCTACTCTCTGCGAGAAGACTTGACGATCTTGTCGACACGACACACAATGATATGAAAGGTCTTGCAAGAAGAGGCATGTCGTAGGTCAACACACCGGCGAGGATTATAACAAAGCACGATTTGAGACCGTCACAATATTGCATGTAACAATAGTAAAACCCCGATTTGCCAACGACCAAAGTTCATGAGCATGGATTACAATTTGCTTAAAACCGTGACATATGCATGATGCAAAAAATCCGTGTCATTTTGAGACGGTGTCAAATCGTGCTTTGTTATAATCCTCGCCGGTGTGTTGACCTACGACATGCCTCTTCTTGCAAGACCTTTCATATCATTGCTGTGCATGTGTCGTGTCGATAAAGATCGTCAAGTCTTCTCGCAGAGAGTATTGATTATGTATACATGGCTCTATATTCCACGTTTTTCAGACCAAATGGTGAGTTTCCTAAGGGATCTTTTTAATATCTCAACATTAATTGAACAAATTTACAGATATGGATCAATTGGTCTATGTTTCTGATACTTTGAATCAGTAAACTCACCGTACGGTACGGAGAACGTGTAACTTAATTTCTGTAATACCGCTGAAGATGGCTCAAAGCTGAGCCGAAACGTACGGATCGATGTAATGTATCAAAACGACGAATAAATCACTTATTTCTGATATTACGCATTGTGATCTGCGTCTGACCCTCATAGCCTTCTCCTATTTTAATCTCGAGTGTCCTCATATTATTTTATTTATTATTTTGACTTTTCTTAGATAAAATTTTATTATGTTCTTTGAAGGAGTATAAATTCTTCTTTCTAGTACATAATAAAGACTCTTTCAAAAATTTGTACATTTTAAAACTATTATCAAGAAAATATTCTTGCTTAAAGACAACCGTTACTTACTAACAAAAAAAGGTAAATCGAGTAATCGCTTTTTTAAGCAGTAGAATTGATATTTTCCTGTGTATGCATGTGCACACATATGTACATACGTACGCACAAAAAAATTTTCTATGTTGTTAGAAAATTTTATTTCTATTTAAAAAAGGCGAGAAACTATCATCGCTTAGGACAGGGGCCCGGCGTTACGCGTCGCTCGTGCGTAATCATCGCCGCTTGTAGTAAACAACTGCCCGCGCGCCGACCGCGTGGCGGCCGCATCTCGCCGCGCGCTTGGATTTAGCGGTGGGCGGGCTAATACGTCGATTTTTAATCATTATTAACTCGTCAACTATTGCGAAAATTGCAAAATGGTACATGACTTTTCGACTCAGTTTGGCTCGCTCTATCTAAATATGAAAAAAGATGTATGTATTATATATATTGGGCAACAAAATTATCGCAACAAAAATTTACGTAAAAAATTTGCCCAACTTCAAATAAGCATAACTCCTCGAAAAATTGTCATCTGAGATTTTTTTTTTATTTATTTTAAAGGGTGAAGTTTGTACTTTAAGGAACCATTGTTAGATTTTGAATTAAGCCTCCCCAACTCCCGCCGTTCTTCTAAAAGTAAGGACGTGTTACATCTCCAAAAAATTGCATATTTTTGACACATTCTATGGAGTAGAATGAATTTTTTTTGTAATTATCATGGCAACCATCGTAAAATATGGACTTTTCCCTGCAAATTAAAAAAAAAATTAAGTCTGTACGATTTTTTTCGCCGAGTTATGGCTTATCAAAGTTACCTATGCATTTTTACGACATATGTATATATGTCGTATAGGCTCATAGAAAAATCAGCCCGTTAGCTAAAATCCTAGGAACTTAGCTAAATGCCGGCCAATAGAGTAATGAACCGTGAATTAGTGTAATAGCCTAGTAAATTCAGCCTTTTAGACTAAAAGCGTGTCAGGCCGTTAGGCTAACAGCCGGCTCTTTTTCTAGGATTTTAGTTAACGGGCTGATTTTTCTATAAGCCTACGACATATATATATATATATATATATATAATATATATATAATATTATTGCTTAGTCAACAATTTAACTTCGGAGAAGAATTTCCAAAGATGCATTTGTGAATATGTATGATCTATGCTTTGTCTCTTAGAACTTCTACTCAATGCTGCGTGATATTTTTGTTTTTAAATACAAAATATTTGCTTAAAACAGGGCACACACACGTGTGTGTACTGCTTTAAAGAAATCACAACTTAAATTATTTAACATGTTGTTAAATACAAAATATTTGCTTAAAACAGGGCACACACACGTGTGTGTACCCTGTTTTAACGAAAATCACAACTTCTATTTCGCTGCGCGTGCGGCCACGGAGCATGCGCATGTGGCCGCGGGGCATATTCAGTGTTGCGGCATCTTGTCAGTATGATAGGAATCATAACCTGATTCTAGTTAACTTTAACGTTTAATATCTCGCGTCGCGGGGCAGAGCGACGCTTTTTTTTGCCAGATTCGGTCGTTTTGAGCAAAAACGCATCAATTGAGCCTAATTTCATCGAAATCGGAGAGGAGTGAGCTCTCTTTCAGATTTACCAAATATCTTACTATAGCATGACACACGCCAGAAACGAATTAATCAAAATGTCTTGTCGATGATTTACTTAAGTTTATTTCTACTTATGAAATACAGTTTGGAAGAAATCTATTACATCAGAAAGATAAAAAATGAAACTTACCTCATAGTTTCAATGCTGTTCAATTGAATCGGCTGTCATTACATATGACGCCACTCGCAGTCATATAAATTAACTTTAGTATCGCCAACCTAACTTAACGAAATAGTATATTGTGCACCAAGGAGAGAAAGTAGCGTAAAATTGGCCACTCTCGCCCTTCTCTAGGCATGGAAGTCGAACATTTCCGTAAAGGTGTTGTGAAAAATATCGTGTGCATCTCGGGTTGAAAGCTTTTTCAGACTCGTGTGATTTGCCGCCCGAGCCGAAGGCTTGGGCGGCCAACTTCACACTCGTCTGAAAAACGCTACTTCACTGAAAAAAAAAAATTGCTAGATTCAAGAAAATTAAATTTGAATCAAGAAAACCATTGTTTTGACTATTTGCAAAAAAATTATTTTCATAATTTGAAACATTTGTATTTTTAGAAAGAAAAAAAACATTTATTAATGTAGAAAAATTATTTCTTTAAAGTAAGTAAATGTTATTTATTAAACAAAAAGTATATACTTCAATTGAATAACTAATATTTTAAACTATAAAACGCATTACAAAATAAAAGAAATTTTGTTTTTCAAATAAATATATGCAAATGTTTAAAATAAGTAAATTTTTTTTTTTTAATGAATCAAAAGGTTTGATTTTTTCCTACAGTAGTAATAAGAAAGTATATTTTTAAACCAAAAAACTGCTATTTTGAACAAAAAAAATCATTACTAAAGTTAAAAAAGTAACAAATAACTAAGTAAGGCTCTATAATGTAAAAGAAAAAACCTTAAACGGGCAATAAGAGCACAAGCGTGACGTTAAACCGCTAAATTTTATTCTCACAAGTCAAAATTAACGAACGTTTCGACCCTTCTTTGGGGTCCTCCTCAGCGTAAATCCTACATATAAAAATTAATACAAAAGTGGTCTGACGTCCTCCGAGGACGTTCAGAATGGCCTCGGAGACACACCGATCCCTGTTGATTGACGGGCGTTGCGACTTGACTATTATACATTATGTTAAATCTGTGAGTTCCTTTGGTTGATATCTATTGTGTTATCTATTGTGTTCCTGTATGAATATTGAGAGAGGACGGTACTCCAATTTTGTCCACAGGCGTTGCGTCACAATGACAACGACATTACATCCGGTTGAGAAAATTTCCTGGCGCTCCAACCAGGAAGCTTTTATGCGACGATACTCTGGAACGTGTCGGAGTGCACATCTAACATAACTGACCAGCGATGATTTGTTGTTTACGGCGGTGGACTATCTGTATGTATGTTTGCGACGTCAGACCACTTTTGTATTAATTTTTATATGTAGGATTTACGCTGAGGAGGACCCCAAAGAAGGGTCGAAACGTTCGTTAATTTTGACTTGTGAGAATAAAATTTAGCGGTTTAACGTCACGCTTGTGCTCTTATTGCCCGTTTAAGGTTTTTTCTTTTAAAAAAGTAATTTTTTGTTTTAAGTAAATTGTTAGTTGAATTAAATAAGCAGTACATTTTATAAACCTTCAATAACAAAATATATTTTTAAATAAAAACTCATTTTTTTTTTAATAAAATATATTTTTAAAATAAAAAAATTTATTTTTAAATGAAAACCATGTTTACTTAAAAAACGATATTATTTTTGAAATAAATTATTTTTTTTATGTAAAAAAAAAGTTAATTTATAAATCTACAGCAACAAAATATATTTTCAAATTAAAAAACCCATTTTTCAAAAAAAGAAAATGTTTGAATCAATTAGAACAAATAATTTTTAAAAGCACTACATGAAAAATAAGAATTTTAACCTAAAAAAGAATTATACAGATTTATAAATGAAAATTGAATAATATATGTGGGTGAGCACGCCCTGACTGGTGACCCTGTGTGAGAACACTGGAATTGGAGAAACTCTGCTGAGCGGCCCTAGTTATAGGAATCGATGTTAAATTTTAATTACGCGAAAATGATACTGGCGATGCGCCGCGTAGCGGGCGCGAGCCAAACTCTCTCGCCGCGCAAATAAATATTTATTTAAGTCAAAATATTTAATATTTAAATGTAATGTATTTATTTCATCAAAAAATATTTTTTTATCAATGTATCTATTCTACTTTCGATACTTATAGATTCTAGTTCAGTTCTCTTTCTGACGTCGCACGTTTGACCACGTGTAATCGTTGTAATCATAATTGATATAGTAATCTGAATAAAACAAACTCTGATTTATCACCCGCCAACATTTACTAAATCATAATATTTTTATTTCTTTTATTGAAGAAAATATATTTTTATATTTTTTATTATTACAGATTTATATATATATATATATATATATATATATATATATAATTATTTTTCTACATTAAAAATATATTTATTTTATATGTATGAGAAGCTGTGTGTGTGTGCGTGTGCGTGTGCGTGTGCGTGTGCGTGTGCGTGTGCGTGTGCGTGTGCGTGTGCGTGTGCGTGTGCGTGTGCGTGTGCGTGTGCGTGTGCGTGTGCGTGTGCGTGTGCGTGTGCGTGTGCGTGTGCGTGTGCGTGTGCGTGTGCGTGTGCGTGTGCGTGTGCGTGTGTGTGTGTGTGTGTGTGTGTGTGGGCTTTGAACGAGCGACGTGCTCCCGCCCTTCTAGAGGGCAGCTCCCGATTGGCGCGAGCCTCGGGGCGCCACGCTTACGTGCGGTCGTTGTGTGACAACAGAAGAGCTCGTGGTGTCATAGCATTCAGACGTGTACAAAGAGCAAATATATTATATAGAGCATTATAGAAATACTTGTGTTTTCCTGTCCACCTCGCTACGCATACAGTCGCCGTTATCGAATAGCCTACAATATGCAAGTAATTAATTTACTTATTTGAAAAAATAATTTAATATATTCAGATGTCATTATTTTATTTGAAATAACTTATTCTTTCCATTAAGCTTTAATTTATTTATTTTAATATAATTGCATGTTTAGTAAACCAAAGTATGTATTTTTTTAAATAAAGAAATTCAGTTCGTAAATTTAATCAAATATTTATTTAATTTATGATATTAATATTTAAAAAAACAATTTATTTCATGTTAGAAAATAAATTGCTGTTTTTAAGAAAATATTATTTAAATTAAAAATTTTATTTGAAGAAAATTAATTATTAAAATCATAATACTTTTATTTCTTTTATTGAAGAAAATATATTTTTATATTTTTTATTATTACAGATTTTTATATATAATTATTTGTTTGCATTAAAAATATATTTATTTCACGTGCAAGTAATTTATTTACTTATTTGAAAAAAATAATTAAATATATTCTGTCATTAATTTATTTGAAATAACTTATTCTTTTTATTAAGCTTTTATTTATTTATATTAATATAATTGCATGTTTAGTAAAGCAAAATATCTAATTTTTTAAATAAAGAAATTTAGTTCGTAAATTTAATAAAATATTTATTTAATTTGTTTTATTAATATATATTAAAATAGGCAATGTTTTTCATGTTAAAAAACAAATTGCTGTTTTTGAGAAAATAATATTTAAATTAAAAATTTGTATACTTAAAAACAAAAAAAATAAAATGTTAAACAAAAATATTTCCAATATTTAAATAAATATTTGCAAGTATAAAATAAATTTTTTATAAAGTTACAAAATATTTCTTTAAATCAAGGAAATAATACTAAAATAAATATGTTTACTTAATATAAACAAATTTTTTTTTCAGTGTTTCTTTCCTTGGTGCACAATATACTATTTACTCTAATTTGATTGTATATCGTAACGGTCTTATTTCTCTTATTATTAAATATTCTTGTTTGAAGTACTATAGACTTGCTAAGATCCAGAATATGTGTTTTGAGTAAAATATATAGTAAATTATTTTTGTGATGACTTTATGGTAGATTTGCGGATATATAAACTTAAATACTTGGAACAAGTAGTATTTACTTGCAGGTAGTACCTTTCTGTGGAATTGATCAATTTAATCACTTTTTAGAGAGGCTCGAATAACATCTAGAAAAATTTAATTGCACTGTTATTTCATAACAATTATATATGGATTTTGGCATTCTACAACAATAGAAAATTATAAATCTCTATGCGTTAATATTGTTGTGACGATTTGATTAATGTAAGAGTTAATACCGGATGCATGACTCGAAGAGATTGTCGAAGGAATTATTCTCAAGAAGTAGAGTTTCCATATCCGACTCCGCGAACCGACGACGCATTGTCGCGAGCTGCATTCCATTCGAAACGTTCTTTTATTCTCGTTTCGTTCTTTTACGCAGGCACGCATGGCGCAATGTCTCGACAGTTCGGTGCTCTTATTAACTCACTGTCCAATTAAGGCCGCAAAACGAGTACGATTGCCGTTATACTTCCTAGTGGACACGCTCGAATAACAATCACCGCGTTATTCGAGGCAAAGACAATCATGATTGCAAGAGCATTGACATCATGAAATCGAGAATGCGCCGCATGTACGTGCTCGAATCACTTAAGGTCTATCCAGACAAACTTGCATAGCGCATAAACATAAGTATAAGAAAATTGAGATTGGTTCATATATATATATATATATATGTGCATAAGGAAATAGACCAATCCATATTTCTTTATGAATATGCTTATGCACCTATGCAAGTTTGTCTGGATTGACTTTAGAGCTGGTGATTGTTTAAAAATATCCGTTGTCGCGATATGTTGACACGTAAAATCTTCGGTCGCTAGAAAAATTGGCTCTATCACTATAATCTTTCCACGTACAGCATCTAACGAGGGGTACGGAATTACAGTATCTCAAGTAACAAACAAATATTTTTAGACGTTTTTAAAAACATTTTTAGTAATAAAAAAAATATTTAAAAAACGTTTAAATTAATATAAGGGGGGATAGATCCTTTTTTTCTTATTAAAAAAATATTTATTTTAATATTGTAAAAAATGTTTTTTTAACATTTAAAAAATGTGTTTTTAATATTAAATTAACGTTTGTTAACATTAAAAAATGTTTTTTTAACATTAAGGAGGTTCGATCATTACTTGTGAGTCAAAAATACGACTGAAATAAATGTCATTACAGCGATCCCGAATTATATGCAATATTAATATAATAAATTGTGGATGCTACTTACGTGCTATATTCATCGTCAATTTATTAATGTATAAAACTTTAGTAAATATATGTCGGGGTATGAGAGCGTCAACGACCGGGAATCGCTTATTCTACGCCGGAACCTGGAACTTTGTGACGATAAAGCCTTTAATCCACATGGTAAAGTCCGATTTTTAAAGTCTTTACACAATCCTTGATGTTTCATCTATCAAATGTTAGTTTTTCAAAGTCTTAACGTGGATAAGTGTGTACTAAACCAGTGATAATCTACCTCGGAGAGACTTTCTCCATGAGAGTATAGGCTAAAAGTGGTCAACTTCTGCTGAATAATATTACAAAAAAACTATATAGTCAATATTGCTCAAGTTTTGCGATTATTTGTGTAAAGTGTTTATGTAAATAATATAAAAAAATTAAGGCTTTACTGTGGCTTTTGAGTAATAAAAGGCTTTATTGTTACAAAGTACTTTTACCTCGCGACAGACAGACTTGGCAACGCCGCAGCGCAACAGCTGATGCGAATCTAATTTTATTTTGCCTGACATCTATTTCTACGTGAATTCTTGTAGAGTTTTTAGTGCATCGAATTCCGGAAAATTGCAATAAGACAGTAATTTAGAGAAATTACATTTTTATAACTATTATTATTTTTATTTAGCAGATATCCCACAAAACAATTATGCGTGAATTTTTGTAGATTTTTTAGTACATTTTATTTTGGAAAATGCAATGGGACAGTAATTCAGGGAAATTACATTATATTATATTCAGGGAAATTATATTATTTTTTATTTAGCAGATAACATATCCTGTAATATCCCCCAAAATACAATTATGTAGTATCAACTACATGTATCAATTATGTAGTATCAACTGTGTATGTTGGTTTCGAAAATCTTGACGATTCTTCTATTTTTGACGTGTTGACTTGATATACCCTCTGACATAGCTGGCAAGTGATGTAAAAGATGCTGGCAAGTCCAATACGATCCTCTTTCGTTACATGCCGCAGCGATGTTGGAACGTTACATGACTTGCACCACAACTCATCGGCGAGCAAGTGCAAATCTATCAGTCGACGTCCAGTATTATTCTCAGCTATATAAAAAGAATAAATATAATTAATAATATCGCCGTTCTAAGCACAGTTCAAGAAATTAAAGAGGTTATATTGACAGGTATCGCATATTACATGTTTTATATATCTACCTGGTTTTTTATATGCCGTGTGTCTTCGTTTGTTAGCAACAAGAACATTCTCTATCGACTTGATTCTTCTTTTTGTACAAAATCGGCCTTTATATCGGCTCCGAGCCTCTTCAGTCCGTCTGCATACCAACATACCGATAGTTTGTTTCTCGCCATTGAAGGGATGACCGGCTATTTGGCATTTCAACGGTGTCATCTCGCCGGGGAACATGCAGCCGGATGGCCCGGGAACCGCTCACCGTCGCCACCGTACTGTCCCACTGTATATGCGGCAGCTTCTTGATATCGTCGTCCGGGTCTACGGTCGTCATAATTAAACGGCGGTTGCGCGACGGCGATTATCTCTTACTTTTTCTCGTCTTCCTCGCCGTTCCTCCTCGGTCGCTCCTATCCTTCGCGCCTGCACACTTCCGCGTCGAGGTAACGAGAGATCAACTCCTGACTCAGGTCGGTTGTTACCCCGATCTCCGTGTGCGCGCTGAATATAACCTATATAACGACGCGAAGACGCGCGAGAGTCGCACGTATGCTCTCTCGCCGGGCGAGTATCCTGCAGTTATCGCCGGATATAATGAACGACCGCGGCTTCTCGACGATATTACTGCCCAACGTCGCGTTCTTCGCTTTTCGCGCGTCCGCTCCGCCTGATCCGCTCACGAAACCGTTCCGTTGTCACTGGTTGTCACTCGCCATAGCCGGTCTGAGCCGGTCACTGAAGCGTAACGCAACGTTGCCAAGTGTATTCCCGAGAAGTCGTTTGACCCTCTTATATGATAGTTAATATTCTATACACTATAATAATTGACGAAAAATATAGCACGTAAGTAGCATCCACAATTCATTATACTAATATTGCATATAATTCGGGATCGCTGTAATGACATTTATTTCAGTCGCATTTTTGACTCACAAGTAATGATCGAACCTCCTTAAATAAATGTTTTATTAACATTAAACATTTTTTAATGTTTATTTTAACAACTTTTTTGACAAAGAAACGTTTAAAGAACGTTCTTTTTCTTTATCTAGGAAAAGATAAAAACCGCTTTCCTAACTGTTTCTTTTGTATATTGGGTGTGCGCGTACAACCGCGCGTCCATCTGAAAAAACTGCTCTCTCAAGCCGGTTACTTATCCGAGTATAGTACCGTGCCCACGTTGCTTGACTTTAATGATCAAATGGACAAGTGACGATCCTCTGACGCTTCCTTCTTACCTGTAAGGGGATCCTGCAGTGACAGGCGATCTTCCTCGATGTCGATAATGTCAACCTTTCTAATTTTGTTTTCCCTATATCTGTCTTTGTCTAACGAAATGACATATGTCCTTGTTCGATTGCTTGCCATATCTTTCGCAAGATCCGGCAACTGCTGTTGCTGCTCTTCTTGTCATCCTGCATCCGTATTTTTTATATAAAATCGCGTTTGTTACCTTAGATTTTTGTGTGGATTTTTAATTCTGTAAAAGATTTTTGCAATTCTATAAAGCCAATTAAAAGATTCATCTAAAAATAATAATGTCGGTAAATCATACGGCTGCAGGATCCCCAAGATGATGCTGGAGCCGTCTGTTTTACCGATTATTACGGCATTTGTTTGTCGTCACGTAGCGTCGGCGTCGTATTAATTTGACAGAAAAATTCTTTTCCAGAATTGCAGTACACTCTTAAACATGTGTCGCCAAAAATTGGAGGTACATGTTGAAATTTTGTCCCTACGTAATTACGAGGGACATAAGTCATTCTTAAGCATGTGTCGCCAAAAATTGGAGGTACATGTTAAAATAAAGTCCCTACGTAATTACGAGGGACATAAGTACCCTCAAAAATAGAAGGGAAGATGGTACCTCGAAGTTAGGAAATACGTTATGCGCAACGAATATTCACCCGACAAAAAAATTATTTATTTCGAAATTTTATTATTATTTTTTAACTAAATTTGTTTCTTAAAATGCAGTGTATGATTATAAATATTTTCTCGTATTTGAAAAATCACTTACCTTGGTGGGATTCGAACTCGGGACCTCTGGATCGTGAGCTAACTGCCTTACGTGGTAGACTACTTCTTAATTTAATGTAAGTGTTAAGTGTTATATATAGTCCACACATAGTCATAACCAGCGCAAATATATAGTTTTTCAAAAATCATCTTAAGAAACAAATTCAGTTTAAAAAGAGTAATAAAATTTCGAATTGGATATATGATATAATATTTCCCGCTGCTATTCGCGAATGTCTTTCGTTCAACAAATGTCGCAATCATGCCATGGTTGGCTACGTATACGAGGTACGTATGTAGGAGGTATACATTTGTACGAGGTACGTATGTACGAGGTACAATATGTATGAGGTACATTTGTACAAGGTACATATATATGTACGTACGAGGTCGAGGTACGTATGTACGGAGTACATACGGGAAGCCCTCTAAAAAACTGTACCTCCTAAAACTGTACCTCCTAAAAAATTGTACCTTGAATTTATAAGTGCGGTACCTCCAATCGGTACCTCCCTCCTTATCAGTACCTCGTGTATTCCGTACCTCGTGCTACTGTACCGGGAAAAGTATCTCCTAGTAGCATGTAACTCGAAATGTAATTTTTATTTAGAAATTTGTACCTCGAATTTGGAGGTACTACGCGGTACATGCTTAAAAGTGTACATATACGTTAATGATTCAGGGGAAATCCAATTTTATATAGAAAATGAGAAAAAATTACGAAAGTACAGATTTTCTTATCTACGTTTATCCCAATATGGCGTCTCGAGTTGCGGCGAGCCTGTCAGCTCGTCACAAGATGTATTTCATATAAGGAATATACCCGAGGATATACCATTGGTACGAACGCGAAAACAAGTTCCCCTGAATTGCACAACAATAAAAACATCGATAAACCCTTCAAATATCAAAATTTGGGAACGTAATATAAAAAGTATGCATGTCGATCTGTATCGTACGTATGTATGCGTGCAATGTTAGGCGCTATCCTTGTCTATATCTTTGTCTATACAAGGACAGATATAGGTCGATAATATAGAAAATGGTAATTTTGTCGGTTATACAGACGGCTCCAGCAAGTGTTAAAAAATCTTATGGGTCCTATGACGCGGAAATTTTTTACAAAACTGCACATAATTTATAAAGCAAAACAATAGAAAAATTCGATTGAAACATCTTTTACAATTAAATTAATAAATATATTAATTTAAAAAAAATATTAAATAAATGTTAAATAAATATTTTTTTTATATTATTATTGCAAATATAAATAATTAATGTAAAATAAATATTAAATGAGAGAAAAAAAAATGTCGAATAAATGTTAAATAAATGTTTTTTTAAATCATTATTGCAAATGAAATATTAATGTAAAAAAACTATCAAGAGACACGGTAGTGTCTCGCGCCAAGTACACGCGGAGCGAGACCGACCGTGACTCTTTTACGCGACGCGACGGGTTGCGAGTACCCGAGATGTTGAGATCTCGATAACGAGTGAACGGATCAAGTTCTAAGTAGGCTTGATCGATAGCTTGGGGTCCAATTAGGGGGGGGGTTTCTCTCATAATATTCCGCTACGTGCCCTACGAGCGGAGATATTGCGACGCAAAGTCCAAATGTGAAAATTTTTTATTAAGATACTTCTACTTCTAACGCCGACGTCTGATATGATGACGTCATAATCAGAAACGTCACTTTCACTTTTTCGACGCTGGCGGCGCAGGTATCGCCAGTTTCGATATCGCGCGCGTATTTCGAAATTAGGTCGATAGACTTATCGGTCAGAAGGAAGATTTCTATTTAGGTAAATTAGGTATATATATAAATAATATATATTGAGTTAACGGAAAAGAAGATTCTCTACGCTTGGCAGAAAATGCCGCTAGGGAATTTTTAAGTCGATTCTTATGAATTAAGCTTGAATTCGATGTCTAGGTATCCCTGGTTGCCGAAGACGAGGTCCAGATAGTGCGCTTCATAGTTTTCGGTGTCCAGGTGTAATAACACGTTGAATTCGATGTCTACGTGTCCCAGGTTGCCGATGACGAGGTCCTCATAGTGCGCTCCGTAGTTTTCGGTGTCTACGTGTATTAATACCTTGAATTCGATGTCCACGTGTCCCAGGTTGCCGATGACGGGACCCAGATAGTGCGCTTCATAGTTTTCGGTGTCCAGGTATAATCGTACGTTGAATTCGATGTCTAGGTGTCCCAGGTTGCCGATGACGAGGTCCACATAGTGCGCTTCGTAGTTTTCGGTGTCCAGGTGTAATAATACGTTGAATGCGATGTCTAAGTGTTCCAGGTTGCCGATGACAAAGTCCACATAGTGCGCTTCATAGTTTTCGGTGTCCAGGTGTAAGAATACGTTGAATTCAATGTCTACGTGTCTCAGGTTGCCGATGACGAGGTCCACATAGTGCGCTTCGTAGTTTTCGGTGTCCAGGTGTAATAATACGTTGAATGCGATGTCTAAGTGTTCCAGGTTGCCGATGACGATGTCTAGATAGTGAGCTCCGTAGTTTTCGGTGTCTACGCGTATTAATACCTTGAATTCGATGTTTAGGTGTCCCAAGTTGCTGATGACGAGGTCCAGATAGCGCGCTCGGTAGTTTTCGGTGTCCAGGTGTAATCGTACGTTGAATGCGATGTCTACGTGTCTCAGGTTGCCGATGACGAAGTCCACATAATGCGCTTCATAGTTTTCGGTGTCCAGGTGTAAGAATACGTTGAATTCAATGTCTACGTGTCTCAGGTTGCCGATGACGAAGTCCACATAGTGCGCTTCGTAGTTTTCGGTGTCCAGGTGTAATAATACGTTGAATGCGATGTCTAAGTGTTCCAGGTTGCCGATGACGATGTCTAGATAGTGAGCTCCGTAGTTTTCGGTGTCTACGTGTATTAATACCTTGAATTCGATGTTTAGGTGTTCCAGGTTGCTGATGACGAGGTCCAGATAGCGCGCTCGGTAGTTTTTGGTGTCTAGGTGTAATAATACCTCAAATTCGATGTCTACGTGTTCCAGGTTGCCGATGACGAAGTCCACATAATGCGCTTCATAGTTTTTGGTGTCTAGGTGTATTAATAACTTTAAATCTGAATGGGTGCGTTCAGCCGATACTCCGCTAGCCTAGCAATTGTGAGCAGTCGCTCGTTTTCGCTCGTTTCCTCTCCTTTTAATCTATTAGGTCAAAAGAGAGGAAACGAGCGAAAACGAGCGTCTGCTCACGATTGCTAGGCTAGAGGAGTATCGGCTGAACGCACCCAATGTAGGACACGTAGATATCGAATTCGAGGTATTAATACATGTAGACACTAAAAACTACGAAGCGCACTATGTGGACCTCGTCATCGGCAACTTGGAACACGTGGCCATCGAATTCAAGGTATTAATACACCTGTACACCGAAAACTATAGAGCGCACTATGTGGACCTCGTCATTAGCAACCTGGGACACCTAGACATTGAATTCAAGCTTGATTCATAAGAATCGACTTAAAATTTCCCTAGCGGCAGAATTAGAATTGTCATGACATAATAAAAATTGCTAAATTAAAATTATGTCTAGACATAATAAAAATTGGACAAAAATTATGTCTAGACATAATAAAAATTGGATGAATTAAAATTATGTCTGACGTAAAAATAATTATCAAAAATATCGATACCTGAAGATATCGGTACATACATATACAGTTGCGAACAACATTCAGTAAGACACGCAAATAAAAATAAATAAAGAATTTTACAGTTAACGACTTATTAACATTAATCATGCTTTATTGCGATTATGTTTTATGTTGAAATTGAAAAATATATACAAATTGTACAACTAAAAGGGTTACAGATTATTATTTTAAAAAAACTAAGCAAAATATTAAATTGTTGTTTTCTTTAGAAATAATAGTCCGTAACAATTTTAGCTTCATACCTTGTATTATATACTGTTTATAAGATTATAAGATATATTGTTTATAAGATTAAGATGCGTAACACTACAAAATGGCGTGATATCCGTACAAAATTACCTTTTAAAAAAAAAGGTAAAAAAGAGCGCCAAGTACACGCATAGTAGTGTATATGTATTATGTTGTTACCCTATTATGTTGTTACCTCGAAAAAAACAAAGTGGTAGTATTATACCTCCAAATAGCTTTATCCTGTACATACTGTTTATAAAATGCGTAATATACTACAAAAAAGCGTGATATCCGCACAAAATTACCTTTTTTAAAAAAGGTAAAAAAAGGCGCCAAGTACACGTATAGTAGTGTATATGTTGTTACCTAAAAAAAAAAAAAGTGGTAGTATTATACCTCGAAAAAACCTAAGTAACAAGTGGTAGACTTTTATATCTTGAAAAATCTCGAAAAAATCTAAGCAGTAGTATCTTTATTTCCGAAAAATTATAACTCAAGTGATACACGTCACAAAATTATGTTTCCTTATCAAAAAGAAGAGTCGCGCTTCAAGTGATCTATTACAATTACAAAAAAGAAATGATATCTCTTTAAGTTAGAGCGCCAATTACAGAGAGAACATGTTGCCTCAAAAAATAATTGTTGCACTGCATTGAAAAATCTTTACATTGTGTCAATTAGAAAAGAATGTATAATAACAATTTTATAAGATTAAAAAATTTTATTTAAATTTAACAAGGGAATACAAGATATTTAAATACAAAGTTTACATGTGTATTTTTTAATGGTCACAAAGAATTACAGAGGTAACAGTACAAAATACAAATATTTTATTAAAATATTTAATCCAACGAGGGAATACAATTTGTATTTAAATATAAATTTTATATATGTATTTTTCAATAGAATAAAATATTTAATCACAAAGAATTACAAAGGTAACAGTACAAAATAAAAATATTTTAATAAAATACATAAATTTTTCTTGTAAAAAAACTTGGCGCTGTTAGACCTCGAAATTTTAAATAAATAAGGACAACAGTAAATAAAAATAATTCAGAGAAAAATGCGATGGGAGTAATATTAAATGATTATCAGCGTGGATGTGGGAGTGAATGATATGGGTGTGCGTGACGACGCGGACGGCGGATAATGCGGCTTATAATTAAGTATAGAATAAATTTATTTATTTATTTAAAATTTCGAGGTCTAACAGCGCCAAGTTTTTTTACAAGAAAAATTTATGTATTTTAATAAAAAATTTTTATTTTGTACTGTTACCTTTGTAATTCTTTGTGATTAAATATTTTATTCTATTAAAAAATACATATAAAAAATTTATATTTAAATACAAATTGTATTCCCTCGTTGGATTAAATATTTTAATAAAATATTTGTATTTTGTACTGTTACCTCTGTAATTCTTTGTGACCATTAAAAAATACACATGTAAACTTTGTATTTAAATATCTTGTATTCCCTTGTTAAATTTAAATAAAATTTTTTAATCTTATAAAATTGTTATCATACATTCTTTTCTAATTGACACAATGTAAAGATTTTTCAAAGTAGTGCAACAATTATTTTTTGAGGCAATATACATGTTCTCTCTGTAATTGGCGCTCTAATTTAAAAAGATATCATTTCTTTTTTGTAATTGTAATAGATCACTTGAAGCGCGACTTTTCTTTTTGATAAGGAAACATAATTTTGTGACGTGTATCACTTGAGTTATAATTTTTCGGAAATAAAGATACTACTGCTTAGATTTTTTCGAGATTTTTCGAGATATAAAAGTCTACCACTTGTTACTTAAGTTTTTTCGAGATATAATACTACCACTTTCATTTTTTTTTAGGTAACAACATATACACTACTATACGTGTACTTGGCGCCTTTTTTTACCTTTTTTAAAAAAGGTAATTTTGTGCGGATATCACGCCTTTTTGTAGTATATTACGCATTTTATAAACAGTATGTACAGGATAAAGCTATTTGGAGGTATAATACTACCACTTTGTTTTTTTCGAGGTAACAACATAATAGGGTAACAACATAATACATATACACTACTATGCGTGTACTTGGCGCTCTTTTTTACCTTTTTTTTTAAAAGGTAATTTTGTACGGATATCACGCCATTTTGTAGTGTTACGCATCTTAATCTTATAAACAATATATCTTATAATCTTATAAACAGTATATAATACAAGGTATGAAGCTAAAATTGTTACGGACTATTATTTCTAAAGAAAACAACAATTTAATATTTTGCTTAGTTTTTTTTAAATAATAATCTGTAACCCTTTTAGTTGTACACCTTGTATATATTTTTCAATTTCAACATAAAACATAATCGCAATAAAGCATGATTAATGTTAATAAGTCGTTAACTGTAAAATTCTTTATTTATTTTTATTTGCGTGTCTTACTGAATGTTGTTCGCAACTGTATATGTATGTACCGATATCTTCAGGTATCGATATTTTTGATAATTATTTTTACGTCAGACATAATTTTAATTCATCCAATTTTTATTATGTCTAGACATAATTTTTGTCCAATTTTTATTATGTCTAGACATAATTTTAATTTAGCAATTTTTATTATGTCATGACAATTCTAATTCTGCCGCTAGGGAAATTTTAAGTCGATTCTTATGAATCAAGCTTGAATTCAATGTCTAGGTGTCCCAGGTTGCTAATGACGAGGTCCACATAGTGCGCTCTATAGTTTTCGGTGTACAGGTGTATTAATACCTTGAATTCGATGGCCACGTGTTCCAAGTTGCCGATGACGAGGTCCACATAGTGCGCTTCGTAGTTTTCAGTGTCTACATGTATTAATACCTCGAATTCGATATCTACGTGTCCTACATTGGGTGCGTTCAGCCGATACTCCTCTAGCCTAGCAATCGTGAGCAGACGCTCGTTTTCGCTCGTTTCCTCTCTTTTGACCTAATGGATTAAAAGGAGAGGAAACGAGCGAAAACGAGCGACTGCTCACAATTGCTAGGCTAGCGGAGTATCGGCTGAACGCACCCATTCAGATTTAAAGTTATTAATACACCTAGACACCAAAAACTATGAAGCGCATTATGTGGACTTCGTCATCGGCAACCTGGAACACGTAGACATCGAATTTGAGGTATTATTACACCTAGACACCAAAAACTACTGAGCGCGCTATCTGGACCTCGTCATCAGCAACCTGGGACACCTAAACATCGAATTCAAGGTATTAATACACGTAGACACCGAAAACTACGGAGCTCACTATCTAGACATCGTCATCGGCAACCTGGAACACTTAGACATCGCATTCAACGTATTACTACACCTGGACACCGAAAACTACAAAGCGCACTATGTGGACTTCGTCATCGGCAACCTGAGACACGTAGACATTGAATTCAACGTATTGTTACACCTGGACACCGAAAACTATGAAGCGCACTATCTGGACCTCGTCATCGGCAACCAGGGATACCTAGACATCGAATTCAAGCTTAATTCATAAGAATCGACTTAAAAATTCCCTAGCGGCATTTTCTGCCAAGCGTAGAGAATCTTTTTTTCCGTTAACTCAATATATATTATTTATATATATACCTAATTTACCTAAATAGAAATCTTCCTTCTGACCGATAAGTCTATCGACCTAATTTCGAAATACGCGCGCGATATCGAAACTGGCGATACCTGCGCCGCCAGCGTCGAAAAAGTGAAAGTGACGTTTCTGATTATGACGTCATCATATCAGACGTCGGCGTTAGAAGTAGAAGTATCTTAATAAAAAATTTTCACATTTGGACTTTGCGTCGCAATATCTCCGCTCGTAGGGCACGTAGCGGAATATTATGAGAGAAACCCCCCCCCCCTAATTGGACCCCAAGCTATCGATCAAGCCTACTTAGAACTTGATCCGTTCACTCGTTATCGAGATCTCAACATCTCGGGTACTCGCAACCCGTCGCGTCGCGTAAAAGAGTCACGGTCGGTCTCGCTCCGCGTGTACTTGGCGCGAGACACTACCGTGTCTCTTGATAGGTATTCAATTATTATCTACGCACATTCTTCTTCTGATTAACCAATTATTTAATCCGTTGAAAAATTGCGAACTTCTCATCTCTGAAAATGTTGTTACGAATCCTCTTGTAATTATTAGTACCTATATTATCCATAGCATGTGTGTGAGTGATTGATTCTTTACTTTCAAGCTACGCCTTTAATCTATGAAAAAAGTAACATTACTATAATTTGCCAGACATTTATTGCAAAGTCGATTTTTCTATATCTTTTTACACCTTCCATTTTCTATTACTGCTGTATTAAACATCGTACTTATAAAACTGATATTTTTCTAATAACAAATAAAGAGCTCTTATATCTATTTCATAATTGTCTTATATTACATTCCAAATGTTTCGATCCTAACATTGGATCATCTTCAGTGTGTTACAGCAAGTCAGTATTCCCCGTTAATTTCCATCCATATTATTGTCAGTATTTGAGATGTATTTCGTACTTCATCTAGTGTCGTCTCGTCTCGTGTTGCTATTTTACGTTAATTCGACAAATTAGTACAATGATTAAGATCATACATTTAACTTACAAAACTTATTATTTGAGATGTTTTATGTATTATAACTCGTGTTACATCGTGGTCCAAATTTCTGATATTTTTCTGCTTTTTGAAAGTAGAATGAAAATCATTAAGTATTCAGTAAATTTAAATTTGTGCGTATAGGTACTACATGTATTCTCATGTGAAATTAGTAATTAAACTTAATGCGCAATAAGTAATTACTTTACGAGCTTGTTAAATAAATACGTTTCCTGCATGCAATTTTTCGATGATAATTGCATCGCATACAATATGCATTAACATCTCGTGGTAGACCAGTAGAAATAGACATTATAATTCCAAAAATTAACAATAATTTCAAATGTCTTTAAACATTTTTTATCGCTTAGTTTTGTTACCAACATAATATATCTCATTTTGCTAACCTCCTCGAGGTCCGCAAAATGTTTAAAAAAACGATTGCAAAATTTGTTGCCACTTTACGTAGAAAATTGTAAATAATTAGCAAACTTGGGGAAATGTTTAATCGATGGTTTTCTGCTGTTTATTAAATTTGGTAACCTTTCCAAGGTCGGCAACATTGAAAATTGTTAAAAATTAACATTTTTGTTAATAAATGTTTTGCAAAAATGTTAGAATTTTCTTAAAAATATGCGAAAAGACATGTGAAAATTTGCAAACTCATAAAGTGCACGCAACACGTGTATATATATATATATAAATAAACGTTATTTAAATTGTTTATTTGACTGTATTTTCGCCAAAAAAATTCCAAACGAATATCAGTATAGCAAATGCTTAAAGCATTTTATGTCTTGTATATTTTTAAATTTGCTAACTTCTTCGAGCCCGGCAACATTATTAAATTAACAATAAAATAATTGGGTTTTTTTGTACTGACCAAAAACTACAAACATTTTGCAAATTTGGCATTTGGTTGGAAATGACATTCTAACAAGGAATTTGCATTTGCCAACTTTTTCGATGCACGCTAATTATCTAAAATTTTTAAACGGCCAATCACACACAGATGGCGATACTCCTATATTTGCTATATAAACAAATTAAATAACGTTTATTTATATACACTGGGCAACAAAATTATCGCAACAAAATTTTCGTCAAAAATTTGCCCAACTTCAAATAAGCACAACTCCGCGAAAAATTGTCATATCTAAAAAGTCTTTTTTTTTTTTTTTTTTTTAGGGTGAGTCTACTTTAGGGAACCATTGTTCAATTTCAAATTTAGCCTCCCCCCTCTCGCCGTTCTTCCAAAAGTAAGGACGTGTTTTTTCTCCGAAAAATTGCATACTTTGACTGAATTTTTTTTGTAACTATCATAGCAACCATCGTAAAATATAGACTTTTCCCTGCAAATTAAAAGGTAATTATTTACAAAAAGACCCCACTCGCCAATGACCTTGACCTTGACATATGTTGTCAAGGTCACCCTCCTGAGTGACCTTCAGAAGTTTTTAGCCGGCGGTCGCTTTTTATTAAAAAGTTATTAACAAAAAAAAGTTTGGCGATCGCACCGATTTCAATGATCTTGATATATGTTGTCAAGGTCATGACCCCGAGTGACCTTCAGAAGGTTTTAGCCGTCGCTCGCTATTTATTAAAAAGTTATTAACAAAAAAAGTTTGGAAAATATAGCATATATAGGTGCATATATAAGTTAGTTGACGCGCTTTAAACACTTAAATACTTTTAAAGCGTGTCACTAATCTACATAGGTACGATTTACTGCTTTAAATGTTGTGTTTTGGTAAAGCAGCGATTTTTTTGCAAAATAAAGTATTTTCTGCTTTAACAAAAAGACCTCAATTTATCAACAATTTACTGCTTTAAATGTTGTGTTTTGGTAAAGCAGCGACTTTCTCGCAAAATAAAGTATTCTCTGCTTTAAAAAAAAGCGTAATATTAGTCGTTTATGCCTTCCAATACTCAAAATAGCTGCTATATTTTCCAAACTTTTTTTGTTAATAACTTTTTATCGAATAGCGACCGCCGGCTAAAAATTTCTGAAGGTCACTCAGGAGGGTGACCTTGACAACATATGTCAAGATCAAGGTCATCGGCAGGTGGGGTCTTTTTGTAAATAATTACCAATTAAAAAAAGAATAAGCGTACGATTTTTTTCGCCAAGTTATGGCTTATCAAAGTTACCTATGCATTTTTGAGCATTCAATCACCGCCAACATTAGCATTACCCGATGGACACCACGGGGAGGTTGCTGGTCGGATTTTGCCCATCGTGTGTGTGTGTGTGTGTGTGTGTGTGTGTGTGTGTGTGTGTGCGTGTGTGCGTGTGTGCGTGTGTGCGTGTGTGCGTGTGTGCGTGTGTGCGTGTGTGCGTGTGTGCGTGTGTGCGTGTGTGCGTGTGTGCGTGTGTGCGTGTGTGCGTGTGTGCGTGTGTGCGTGTGTGCGTGTGTGCGTGTGTGCGTGTGTGGGTGTGTGCGTGTGTGCGTGTGTGCGTGTGTGCGTGTGTGCGTGTGTGCGTGTGTGCGTGTGTGCGTGTGTGCGTGTGTGTGTGTGTGTGTGTGTGTGTGTGTGTGTGTGTGTGTGTGTGTGTGTGTGTGTGTGTGTGTGTGTGTGTGTGTGTGTGTGTGTGTGTGTGTGTGTGCGTGTGTGTTAGCAGAGATTTGCACAAACTAATTTTTATTCAAACGAGGCATTGTTACGATTTTGTCTTTTGTTTTCCGAATGAACGATACAATACAGTGATTGCAATACTGTGAAGTTACTTAAAGAAGTAATGTACTGTGAAGTTACTTACTTCAGTATTACAAAACTTCACAGTATTGCAGTCACTGTATTGTATTGCTTATTCGAAAAACAAAAGACAAAAGACCCGGGTTCATCAACCCGGGAAAAAAAAGGTTATATATAATTATATGTAAATATATATGAATTTGGTCTCTATATGATTATATATATAATTATATATAAAAAGAACTGTTTAACTTCGATAATAAAAAGCGATGATAAAGTGTATATTTTTTCAAAAACTACCCGGGAAAAAAAGATTATATATAATTATATATAATCAACAACTTGCGCTCTGATTGGTCGACGCACGACATCAACAACAACAGCGACCGCAACCGCCAACAGCAATCGCTAGTGTGATACGGCCTTTACGACAGGACTACGACGCGGTTGTGACCACGGTCGCGTTCCGTAGAACGACTGCTGATTTGTCATCTTACCAACACTACGTTGATTTGTCGATTCACTTATATGACTTACGACTTACGATATACAACCCCAAGGAAATCTGTAATTCCGTAATTTTTTCTCGTTTTCTATATCAAATCGGAGTTTCCCTGAATCATTGATGTATGTACTGCAATTCTGGAAAAGGATTTTTAATTCTGTCAAATTAATCAGCACATAAACATTGGTCTGATATTGGATCTATGTTGATTGCCCAACTTATATTATGTCGGCCCGACGTTCCAAAATAACAATGGACCGATGTTGGTGGCGTCACGCTGGTTCACCGACGGCCAATGATTGGTGAAATATTGGATGTTACATTTAGCCAACATTGTACCAACGATTTAAAAATGATCAAATCGCACAAAAACATTGGCCCAATATTGAACATATGTCGACTATTTAAATTATAGATATTGGCCCAACGTTCCTAAATGATAATGGACCAACATTGGGTGCATCCGGTGCATTAATAAGTATACGATGTTTAACTAATATTATTTTTAATAATATTAGTAAATCTAAAAAATAAAATGGACGTTAATACATTTTATACTTATATCTGTTGTATTACTAATTACATGTTATTTATACAGTTTTAGAAATTATTGTAGAAATGAGTTAAAATTTATGTAATTATATATATATATATATATATATATATATATATATATTATATAATTTATATAATTTAATAAGATATTATAATGTATAAATAACATGTAATTAGTAAATACAACAGCTATAAGTATAAAATGCATCATACATGTATTGACGTCTATTTTATTTTTTAGATTTACAAATATTATTAAAAATGATATTAGTTAAACATCGTATAATTATTAATTAGAAATTGTCGATATTAATTAAACCTTAAAAATGTAAAGATTATAAGCAGCGAATGTATAAAAGTAAATTTTCTATAATAAAATTAACATGTCTAAAATTCGGATATAGAATTATCTTTATTATATAATACATAGTACACGCAATAAAATAAACAGTTACACAATTAAATATTTTAATTCTAAGACTGAATAGTACACACACACACAATTTAAAATAAATATGAAGAAAATAATATAATTTGTATTTAGTGTTGTAATATAATTTGGTATAAAATATTGTTTGTTATATCGATATAAAACTATTGTTATACTATATTATATGTTAAGGTCAGTCTTTATTTTTCTAAACAAAACGTTACGAACAATATTTAACTTCTAAAGTTTAGCAGAAACTTTTACAAAATTGCACAATTATAAATTATCTAAAAAAAAAACTAACAATATTAGTCTCAAATGCAATTGATATATTATACTAACTAGCAATATTAATGTTTCTAACAGTAAATAATAATGTCACAGAGTAAACAAACTATATTGTGCACAATAAAAGAAAGAGCAAAATGTATCATTTTTATCAAGAGCAAAATAAGAAATATCATAAATGATATCCTCAAAGTAATTTAATATCTGTAAAAAGTAATCATTTTCCATGATTTATGGCAAATTGAAAATCAAATAAAAAAAAGTAATTTTTTCATAGAAAGAGAAAACATTAAAAAATTTAATTCTTAACTCGTATAACTTTCTGATTGTGCTTCATCAGTCTGGTTGTTATTTATAGTTTCTTTCCTTTTGTTTCGACTACCATCTCGATCCATTGCATAACGTAACCAAGATTTAATTGTTTCTTTGGTTATTTTATAAGATGTTTCTTGATTAGTGCTTGCAGATCCTATGAAGTATAAGAAAACTCAATTTTACAATATGAAAATTGCATTACAATTTATTTTAAAAAATTACTTGCAATTATAGACTTACTAAGGATGAGTTTGCATATGGCATCAAAAGATTGAAGACTTGTTTTGGCTCCTCTTCCTGCCCAGTTCAATTTTTGTGTTAATTCATTATGGATAATCCGTCTGAGAATCCTCCGCGTGTGATCCGCTTGCGAAGTTCCTCCAAGGCGGCGAAAATGATTAACCTGAGAACAAAAATAAAATAACCTTAATTTTTTGGATAATTTTTTTTGAAGACATTCCATGAATAACAAGTATTTTTTTTATAACAAAATACGAACAGTTTTGGAAAAACAAAACAAAATTTTTACAATTTTAAAAAAGAAAACAAATCAACATATACAATAATTGCTTACGTAAAGTTCAAAGATAGATTTTTGTTTCAAAAATTCATTGAAACTTGGCAGATTCCTCAATGACAAGGCAGATATAAGAGTCTCTGTTTCCTCAGGTAACTTTTCCTCTGCAACGTTGTCACTGAGCAGTTTTTTTTTTATACAATTGATGTCCTTTTTTATGCTGCTTATGTCAAATTTAATATCTTCAAATGTAGTAACTAAGTTCTTGAATTGACCTGAAAGCATGTTTAATTATCAGCAATTTAATGTTTGTAATAGTCAGTATTGATTTTTCCATGATAGTATAAAAGCTTATTTTACCTTCAGATAAACTTATACTTGCTCGCGATTGTGACGCTGTTGCTACTCTTGCCGTCAATGCCGTGGTCTTAGTAAGTACAGAAGAATGCGAACTCATTTCTTTATCTATAAACATAAGTCAAAAAAGCTATCAAAAAATTCTGTAATTTACTAAAAACATAAAAATATTTGTTTTATGTAACTTACTTTGTATATTTTTATTATTATTAAAAGCTTATTTTACCTTCATATAAACTTGTATTTGCTCGCGATTGTGACGCTGTTGCTACTTTTGCCGCTGGCTTAGTAAGTACAGAAGAATGCGAACTCATTTCTTTATCTATAAACATAAGTCAAAAAAAATTATCAAAAAATTATATAATTTACTAAAAACATAAAAATATTTGTTTTATGTTACTTACTTTGGATATTATTATTATTAGCCGGTAACTGAATAGGATCTGGTTCAGGTAAAAGTTTGCTTTTCTTTTTATTCTTTGAAATAGAATTCCGATTTCTATCTATCTCTAATCAGTTTCACTAGATGAAGATGCTTCATTAGATGATCTTTCAGATGCAGATACATTAGCTGATTTGGATACATCAGCATAACGCTGATTTGGAAAGCGTTTTCTTTTCTTTAATTGGTTCTCGGCGATTACCTCATCAGGCACTTCCGTGCCTGTTTAAATTTCATCAGTATCTAAATACTGATATCCATCTCTTTTTGATTTAGCTTTTGCTAACAGATCTGCAAATTAAACTAATTAATTTCGTATCAAACAGAATTTTTAATTTTTGTGAGAAAAGAGATAATAAAATAAAAATCAAATTTTAATTTTAAAAATTATGTTAACAGTCAATATTAAAAGTCAATTCAAAAATATATTTACTTGTTTGATACAAAACTCGACATGAATGTGTCTTCCAATATGATTTTGGTGTTTCGAAAGTTGTAACTGCTTTCCAAAATCGAGTTCCTTTATATTGAGGATAAAAAGTTTTATGATTTCCATCAGTCAACCAGGAAGTTGGTATCACTTCACAAGTTTCTTCTTCAGGAAAATCCACTACAGAAAACATTCTTATCTATAAATAAAAAAAAACATAAAATATTACATAATTGTATTAGATATTATAATAAAAACAATCTCTAATCTTAGTATTATATATACCTTTCTTCTATCATGGTGTATGCAGAAGAGGAAGACATACCGAAAAAAGAGACTGTTTCAAAAGAACATTTTTACAGAAAACAGAACTGATATTCCAAGCTTCATAGTTTTTGGATAGAGATAAAACTTTAAATATTCTCAAAAGTGATGAAGGACACAAATAACTGTACATATCTTCTATTTGCAGATATTTTAATCCAATAATATATATATCCTTATTCAATTTCACAAAATTGTAAATTACTACAATGTTATTGTCTTTCATGGTGACACAGTTATTCCCGGAAAACGTTGATAAAATAAAGGCAGTGCTTTTTACCTTCTTGAATTGTTGTACATGACAAGGAAAATTAATTAGAGGTCCATCGGAATGACTTGAATTTAATACAACATGATAGCGAAATTTTTTATCTGTTTGTATAATCATTTAATAGTTTTTTGTTTTCTGTAGCTAATACATGTGAGCTTTCTGACAGCCTTTTCACTATTTGCTGTAATGGTTGATCAGAAGTTCTCAAAAGTCTTTTTAACTTAAAAAGAAAAGACTCAAAAGGGAAAGCACTAAATGTGTCAAAAATGCCATATTTCTTTGCATCAGCTGTTAAATGAGTTAAACAATGAATATTATAAACAACTGTGTCAGCACCATATAATTTAGACCAGTGATTAACAAAGGATCTTAATAAATCGGAAGCAAAATCAAGATAATTTACAATTAGACTTGTACTACATAAAATAGTAGAAGCTACATGTAGTAACAAGAAATGTTTATAAATTGCGGAAGGAACATTGTTATTTAAAACAACTATCCCGGAATACAAGAGGAACTGCCGAAATTCTGAAGCTTTCCAATGTGCAATTTTCTTTAAGCTACGTGGTTTCCTTTGAAACTCAATTGGAAAATGTTTTCTCTGAGCAATTAATTCATTGGAAATGCACTCAATAGAATAAGCTGATAATCTAACACGTAGATCTCTTTTTAATAACATCATTAGAATCTTACACATGCATCCAAGTGGTAGCAAATGTATGTAATCCAAAGGAATTTGAGAAATTAACCCCATATTAAATTCTGACAGAGGAGATATTGACTTATGGTGATCTGGATCTGACATTGAAGCAAAACTTTCATCAGTACGTAATGGTGCATCTTGTAATGGAAATGTCATTCTATGATTTATATATACACCTTCTTGTTCACATCGGTCACATCCTGAATATGCATTAAATAACTTGCAACATTTGATCATACAACGTGCTGGAGTGTCACAGATAAAAGCTCTGATTGCAACTTTAAATTGCATCTGACTTCTGTCATGGAAAAATCCATTTTCACATAGTTCTTTGAGTTCTGGTACAAAATCTTCAAAATAACCAGTAATTGGTTCTGGTTTACTTTCACCAAGAAACAAAGAAACTAAAAATGGCTCATACTGATATCATTTATCAATAACATAGCAAAGTATTGGCCAAAATTGCTTTGAGGAACTTTTATATATAGGTATTCCATCAACATTGAAAGTCAGTTGAATAGTATCGCCATAATATTTATGCTTCATTTGTAAATTGGGAGTGATGCCGATATAATGCAAAACACCACTACTACCTAATTTTTTTACAAGTGCTTGTCTACTTGTTTTTAATAGAGTACGTGCATCTCTGGGAAGGTTTTCAATATTTGTGTACTTTTTCAGAATTTTTAATAACTTATTTATCGATGAATGCTTAATATTTTCTTCTATACACCATTTTTGTATTTTACTATTTACAGATATATCACTGCTACTTTGTGACATATTGTCATCTGAAGATGATGCAGACTCATTATCAAAATTACCATCACAATCTTCACAATAGTCATTAATATCATCACAATCACTACTTTTTGAATCATTCAAACTATCTTCATATAAATGACAATTATTTTCATTTATATTATTATCATAATTATTGTCATTTATATTTTCATTATTATTATCAGTCAATTCCTTCAAAAATTCTTTCATATGGGCTTTTACCCTTTTCCTAACTTTTCTATACTTCCGGGCTCTCTGTGCCATTTTTATCTATAATAAAAATACGTAATTAATTAAAAATTACGTGATATTAATTATGAATATGCATCATATTCACATAATGATACATAGGATATAATACAAAAGACTATAACAATGACACACATATTAGAAATTGCCAAAGAAAAGATTAGAACATAGAAAAGAACCTAGAAATAATATTAATAAATATTCACATAATGATACATAGGATAATACATAGGACAATGACACATATATCAGAAATTGCTAAAAAAAAGATTAGAACATAGAAAAGAACATAGAAATAATATTAATAAAAAATGTGAATGTGTAATGTATATCAGTCTCGAGAAAAAAGGTACTATATGAAAGTGTTTCCAATTTCATTCTATTTTTATAATTCAATTACCAGAATTTGATTATATTAACCATGCAATGATCAATGATATAGGCAATATATATTTATCGCGTGAACTGTGCAAATATATCATGTTTTGCCTTACAATTAAGGATTATCATAATTTTGCCGTATAAAGTACTTCAGAAAAGTCAAAGAAATTATTGAACGATTTTATACTGGATATGCTTTTGACGCTACGTTTAACTTTTTAATATAATTTATTCTGCCAAGCAAATATGATTATTTTAGGTTAAGAATGACTTATTTCCGTTGTTAACACTGTCAGTAAATATCATAAATATCTTTATATAAACAAATAAAAAAGTTACTCACCTGCAATCCAATGCAAGAACACGACTCTTCTTTTTCTTATTTTAATTATTAAACGTCTGTGTCCTGGTCTCTAAATGATCTAAAACGCTTCTTCTTAAGTTGGCTTTTATACATATACCTCTTGACACAGTGCAATACGGCACGTTTATCTAAAACGCAATATAACGCACTGACACAATCGAATATAATTTATTCTGCCAAGCAAATACGATTATTTTAGGTTAAGAATGACTTATTTCCGTTGTTAACACTGTCAGTAAATATCATAAATATCTTTATATAAACAAATAAAAAAGTTACTCACCTGCAATCCAATTAAGCAAGAGCACGACTCTTCTTTTTCTTATTTTAATTATTAAACGTCTGTGTCCTGGTCTCTAAATAATCTAAAACGCTTCTTCTTCTTAAGTTGGCTCTTATATATACTTCTTGACACAGTGCAATACGGCACGTTTATCAAAACGCAATACAACGCACTGACACGATCGAGCACGAGCACCAATAAAACAAAACACGCGATCTTCGTTTCTTGACTGCGCGCCCGGCGCGCGCGCCCTGCGTGATCGTGACGGCCCCCACGGCCACGATGCCGACGACGGCCGCGACGGCTCCTACGGCCACGATGCCGACGACAGCAACGACGACCCCGAGGCCCGTGACGGCCCTCACGATCACGATGCCGACGGCGGCCGCGACGGCCTCTAGAGCCACGACGTCAACGACGACCCCGGCGGTCGTAACGGCGCCCATGGCCACGGCGACGATGTCGACCACAGCAACGGCTCCGACGGCGACTCAGCCGATCGTATTAAACGTAAGTGTTGAAATAATGGGATAATTTCTTATCATTATTGATAATGATTATTAACACTTTGCAATGACAGTCGCACATATCACATGTGACGCATACGTGACAGCGTTCGACAAAGTGTTAATAATGAAATTTATTTACGTATATATATATACACGAAAATGTCATTTTACTTAAAATATTTATTTTTTGTTACAGCCTGAAACGTTAAGCTCGTTGGTGCGGGCGGTATACAACGCGATGCGAGGGAGAGGCAGAGGCAGAGGCGAAGCTGGAGAAGATAAATAAATCACCGGAATCCAAATTCATTACTATGAGAAATAATATATAACTTTTATATCATACTTTTATATCGTACTTCTTTTAATTTACTTTGAAATAAAATAACAATATTAATATACATATAGGTGATATATTTTATTTATGCGTAGCTGTTCCTCTGACTTCTAAAAATCCTTTCCTTCCTTACTTAACAAAAATAGTATTACGTTAACAAATTTTAATTTTTATGTTAATAAATTATATATAGAGAGCCTCTAGGAGAGAGAGGCGACAACGGGTCATGTGACCAGCCATTCCGTGATTGGCTAGCAACATTATTGAGGGGGGCAAAGGCGAGATTGCGACGTCAATGCAGAAGAGCGTAGGAGGGGGTTAGCGCAGGCAGGTTAAGTCAGGTTAAGTTGAGGTAAACACGCCGCATGGTCATCCGCGCGTGAGTGACTGAGTGACAAAATTAACATCAATTCAACGAAGGAACGGTAAGTTTTTATTTAGCAAAAGTTGAAAAAATATAAAGAAAATTATTAAAATATTATTTACGTGCTATAATAATATTACAAAGCTATATGCGAAATCTGCTGCACAGAACAAAAGTGTCATTATTTTTTTAAACCGAGTATATTGCAGATTCTTGATGAATAGTGTAGTTAAAAAATAAATAAATACTACAGTACAGTACTAATTTATTGTTTTTGTATTACAGGCACTAATCATGCCATCGAGATGCACCGCATATAAGTGCAGTAACAACAGCAATGACGGCTACGCACTTGTAACATATCCGCAAAATGAGTCGCTGAGACAGAAATGGATCGCTGCGGTTGGAAGAGGAAAGAGCTGGTCACCTAATAATACTCAAAAACTTTGCGAGGTTAGTAACAATATGCAGTTTGCTCTGACTTTGCACTTCGGAAGATAAATAGATGTAACCACGTAATCTACTGTTAGACTGAAGTATATATTTGTGATTTCCTTTCTCTAGATACACTTCCAACCATCAGAAATAAAATTTGTCGCTGGGCGTAAACAAGTAAAACTTGGTGCAGTTCCTTCACGGTTTTGTACGTGCAGTATAAGAAAAAAACGAAATATCTAAACATCTACATCAAAATGGCTGTGTGCAGACTTGCAAACCACTAACTAAAGAAAATGTACAACCTACTACGTCTCAAGAAATTGTTGAGCAAATGGATGAAATGCAACCAATGGACGAGAATGCGAATTCACCGAGGAGCATCATAATAAAAGAAAATGAACAATTGCGGAATGAAATGAAAGGAACTGTGGAAGAAGTAGTAAAAGTAAACGAGAAGACTGAAAGAATTGATGTAGAAGTTGTGGATACAAACGTATACGAAGAAAATTATAAACTAAAACAACAGGTTAAAGTACTAAATGAACGTTTACAACTTACGCAAAAAGTGTTGGCTGAGGATCAATGGACAGCTTTAAAAACTGGGCAAAGTAGAGGTTTAAAATGGTCAAAAGAAACAGTGCTAAAAGGGCTGGCCTTGCGTTTTACTTGTGGCACTACAGGTTACAATTATGTAAGAGAAGTTGTTGCTCCCTTTCCTTCAGTCAGGACTTTACAACGGAGTATAGAGAACATCTCTTTTGAACCAGGAGTTTTGACAGACATTTTTGCCCTACTTAAAGAAATGGGAGAGCATTAGATGAAATTCACAAGTTCTGCTGTTTGGTTTTCGATGAAATGAGCATCCGTGAAAAAATAGATTTTGATTGGAACAGTAAGACTTACATTGGATACACCACTCTACCTGGTTTACCTCGAACGATAGCATCTAAGTTAATGGCTTTTCTTCTCAGCGGAGTATGTAAAAGATGGAAGCAGATTGTAGCATACCACTTTACACCTTTACAGACACATAACAAGAGTATCAAGAAAATTATACTGAACATATTAGAACAATGTGAAAGGAATGGCCTTGTTGTGATCTGTTTAGTTTGCGATATGGGTAATCGTGGCATCTTAAATGAACTTGGATTCAGCTGCAGGAAAAACAAAATGGTATACAGCATTCCTCATCCATTCAACTCTTCAAGAAATTTGTATGCCATTCCAGATTTTATTCATACTTTCAAGAATTTGAAAGAAATGTTAATGAAAGTTGGTGTTATTCTATTACCTGAAGATGTTGTTAATAAGTATAATTTACAATCACAAGCAGTAGATATGAGATATGTAGAGTGGCTTGAAGATAAACAATCTGATATGGATCTGAAATTTAATCCGAATTTGAAGAAGAAGGATTTAAAACCTAATCATTTCAATAAAATGAAGGTGACCCCAGCTACCAACACTATCAGCCCTCAAACAGCAGGAGCTCTTTTTCGTCTCAGTGAAACTATGAATGACTCAGTAATGGAGACAACAGCTTGGTTTATTTTAATGTTAAGACACTTATTCAAGATAATGACTTCACGTGACAGATTGTTTGCATTGAGTTTTAATAAGATGAACTGTTATCATACAGCAATAGAAACTATTCGCTTATTTATTTCTATCTTCAGAAATGCAACGATTGAAGGAGATTGGAAAATCACTCTCACACATATGATTATGTGTTTGGAAGCTATATTAGAAATTCAAGAGATGTTACTTCAAACGAAATCATTGGATTTTTTATGTTTAGCCCGCTTTAGTCAGGACTGCATTGAAAATGAATTTTCCAACATTCGTATACAACGGCCAAAACCCTCTGCTCTGGAATGTAAAAATCGTCTGAAACAATTGGCCATATCACGTAAAGCTGTGTCGATAAGTAGCTCCAGCTATAACTTTGATGGATCTCCAACGTTGATTGACCTGATGTCAAGAAATAGAAAACCAGAAGAAACTGATACTTCACCGTCAATTATGTTCCCACAGTTGAATGCAACTGGATGTTTAACGGACGAGGAGGAAGAAATCTTATACAAAATGTGTGGCTACGTTGTGTTCAAGCTTAAGCAGCGAATAAAGTGCACTGATTGTTACTCAAAACTATTGCATTCAGGTCCAGGTCTGCATCCCAGAGGCGGCTTTGTAAAAGCTTGTGAATTTCTGGAGGGAGCTCTTGTTTCGGTCTCAGATGAGGTATTTCAACTTTTGAAAGCAATAGAATTAATTCTGAAAGGCATAAAGAATCAACTCAAAGATGTAGGACAAGCATTGAAAGCAAAATTGGAACACCATTTGAAAAACGAATTAAGTAATTTCACCATTAGCACTTGTCATAATAGGAAAGATCTTTTAATTTCCAGATATTGTAGCATGAGATTGCGTCAGATATCATTAGAATTAAGCAGCATTTCTGTCAATAAGAATAATACATCTGCCTTTGGCAGCAAGAGCATGGGCTCAAGACTTAGCTGATAATTTCAATCCAGTAAAACGAACAGCCACAATTCCAAAGAACTTAATTGGTACAAACTAATGAAACAATATTGTATAATATTATGCCATATTGTACGTTTAAGTTATGTTCAATACGTGTGCAATGATTTATTAGCAGTTATGTAAGGATTTGAATAGTTTATCTCTATTGCTACGTTTTCAGTTTGTTTATGATGCTCGTTTTCACCAACATCGTTTAACTTGAACCTTAGCTCAATTCACTCTTTGTCTATTTTTAAAGGAGAAAGAGACAAAGAGTGAATTAAACTAAGGTTCAAGTTAAACGGCGTTAGTAAAAACGGGTATTAAGTAATACACGATATTATTGACTGATGTATATAGGTAATATAATGAAAAATATGTTCCTATAACACGTACGTTTACAATATGACACTTTATTTATGTTATTCAATACGTGTGTAATGATTTATTAGCGATTACAATGTAAGGATTCGAATAGTTTATTTCTATTGCTACGTTTTTAGTTTGTTCAAGTAATACACAATTTGACTGATATAATAATGAAAAATATGTTCCTATAACACGTACGTTTACAATATGACACTTTAATTAATTTATGTTATTCGATACGTGTGCAATGATTTATTAGCGATTACAATGTAAGGATTCGAATAGTTTATTTCTATTGCTACGTTTTTAGTTTGTTCAAGTAATACACAATTTGACTGATATAATAATGAAAAATATGTTCCTATAACACGTACGTTTACAATATGACACTTTAATTAATTTATGTTACTCAATACGTGTGTGCAATGATTTATTAGCGATTACAATGTAAGGATTCGAATAGTTTATCTCTATTGCTATGTTTTTATAGTTTGTTTAAGTAACACACGATATTATTGACTGATAGATAATATAATAATGAAAAATATGTTCCTATAACACGTACGTTTACAATATGACACTTTAATTAATTTATGTTACTCAATACGTGTGTGCAATGATTTATTAGCGATTACAATGTAAGGATTCGAATAGTTTATCTCTATTGCTATGTTTTTATAGTTTGTTTAAGTAACACACGATATTATTGACTGATAGATAATATAATAATGAAAAATATGTTCCTATAATACGTACGTTTACAATATGACACTTTAATTAATTTATGTTATTCAATACGTGTGCAATGATTTATTAGCGATTACAATGTAAGGATTCGAATAGTTTATCTCTATTGCTATGTTTTTATAGTTTGTTTAAGTAACACACGATATTATTGACTGATAGATAATATAATAATGAAAAATATGTTCCTATAACACGTATACGTTTACAATATGACACTTTCTTTAATTTATGTTATTCAATACGTGTGCAATGATTTATCAGCGATTATAATATAAGAATTTGAATTATTTATTTCTATTGCTATTTCGATGTTTTAAGCTTGTTGCTTTTGATAAGTAAACACTCGATTTTATTTTTTATCTTCTCATTTACTTTTACCACTTCTTCCACAGTTCCTTTCATTTCATTCCGCAATTGTACATTTTCCTTTATTATGGTGTTCCTCGGTGAATTCGCATTCTCGTTTTCACTTCTCTTCATTTCTGCCCTATCGATATCCTATCATTATAACTAAAAGGGAAATGGCGGTAGGTATTATTATTGAAATGTCACGCGATCATGTTATTAAGCTGTCTCGTAACACATCCATTCGCACGACAAATATCGTCACGCAAAACTCTCGCTACGCTCGTCGACGTATTACATCGAGATAATAAATTGTACGGCCGACCGCGCACAGATTTCCGGCACTTATGCTGGTTAACGTGCATCGGACACTTCTAACGTCAATTTTCCATGTCTCTTTATGTTGCTTTATGTATACATTATGTTATCATGTTATCATTCTGAAAGAGGCGCGACGAGATTCTCGCGTGATTATTACGTATCGAGCGATCTTAGATTAGCGTTAACATAAAAAAATTCGAATATTTCTTATTAACATATCTTTTTATAGGCATGAATTCGCCTAATTGTGATAATAATTATTTTCTGTGCTACATTTTTTTCTAATTTTTCTCACCACTATTTCCTGGTATTCCTTTAAAAGTAACTAAAAAAATAATTGAGACAATAAATAACGTTAGCAAAGTTAATAATTAAATGACAAGCGTTACGTATATCTCAGATTGAACGTCCGGTATAATACGTTAAATCACTTCGCGACCTTGCTCCCTATAAATAATAGCATTTCACAATATTTCCTCTCGTCGGAAAAAAATGCAGTGACTCGAGATTCTAGGCGTGATCGCGGCGATTAAGCAAGGGACACCTGCCAACCCGCAAGCTGCGGTCTGCTGCAAACTTTGCGAAATCACGGCTGTGAACTATCGGCTGCACATCGTCTTCAATTTCTTGAGACTTCGTTTGTAGATCTTCTTTGGTTAGTGGTTTGCAAGTCTGCACACAGCCATCTTGATGTAGATGTAAGATATTTCGTTTTTTTCTTATACTGCACGTACAAAACCGTGAAGGAACTGCACCAAGTTTTACTTGTTTACGCCCAGCGACAAATTTTATTTCTGATGGTTGGAAGTGTATCTAGAGAAAGGAAATCACAAATATATACTTCAGTCTAACAGTAGATTACGTGGTTACATCTATTTATCTTCCGAAGTGCAAAGTCAGAGCATACTGCATATTGTTACTAACCTCGCAAAGTTTTTGAGTATTATTAGGTGACCAGCTCTTTCCTCTTCCAACCGCAGCGATCCATTTCTGTCTCAGCGACTCATTTTGCGGATATGTTACAAGTGCGTAGCCGTCATTGCTGTTGTTACTGCACTTATATGCGGTGCATCTCGATGGCATGATTAGTGCCTGTAATACAAAAACAATAAATTAGTACTGTACTGTAGTATTTATTTATTTTTTAACTACACTATTCATCAAGAATCTGCAATATACTCGGTTTAAAAAAATAATGACACTTTTGTTCTGTGCAGCAGATTTCGCATATAGCTTTGTAATATTATTATAGCACGTAAATAATATTTTAATAATTTTCTTTATATTTTTTCAACTTTTGCTAAATAAAAACTTACCGTTCCTTCGTTGAATTGATGTTAATTTTGTCACTCAGTCACTCACGCGCGGATGACCATGCGGCGTGTTTACCTCAACTTAACCTGACTTAACCTGCCTGCGCTAACCCCCTCCTACGCTCTTCTGCATTGACGTCGCAATCTCGCCTTTGCCCCCCTCAATAATGTTGCTAGCCAATCACGGAATGGCTGGTCACATGACCCGTTGTCGCCTCTCTCTCCTAGAGGCTCTCTAATTATATATATATATATTTAATAACTCGAGATTCGGCACTCGGCGAGACACCGTACGCGATATCCGAAATGCGTGGCATCGTGGCAACGTCGCATAGCCGGCGCGTGCCAAGGCAGCTAGCAGTCATAGACGGAGATAGTAAATCGTAAATCGTATGTCTGTCCTTCTCTCCTCGCTCGAAGCTTGCCGAGGCGCCGGGCCGGCCGAGCGCGGCCGAGCGCGGCCGAGCGTGGCCGAGCGAGGCCGCAGCATATCCCCACTAACTGGCTAGTTCGGACACGAACCATTAGCACGGACGCAAACCATGTGCGGTTACCGAGCGAAACGACGTAGTTGATACGCACTTTATCAGGGTGCGCGTCGGAAAATGTGACACAGAAAAATTGACGAAAAATGCCGGGATGGCCTCTCTCAGGTTTCTCTCTGGTAAAGGGTTGAAGGTACCGGAAATAAGTTGGCGCTGGAAGTTCATATTTTTTAATGAATTATAGCTCAAACGATTGCTCCCTAATTGCTCCCTCAGAATCAACAATTGCTCCCCTTTTAAAATTATTATTTTTTGAAATATTTAATAAAAACGAAAAATTTCTAATTTTTATTGAAAAACATATTTATAATAACTCAATGCAACTAAATCCGGCATAGAACGATTGCTCCTTTATTGCTCCTTATTGCTCCATCATAATTTTAATGATTTATTGCATTTTTATTGAAAAATTAACAAATTAATCTCATTTCACAAGTAACGCCGCTGCCGCCGCCACTATCGGCCGCCTATTGTAACTATGGCTCGGCAGCCATTGGCGGAAATATTCATAAGTAATATAATAGCTCTATTGTTCATAACTATATCTCAAAGAGTTTAGTCAACATTTCTTATTAATTTTCGGTAGAATAACTACTTCTTGCTTCGCTCTATTGGGATTTTCAATCGCTCCATTCGTATAATTAATTTTGTATGATATTTTAGCAAAGAACTGTTTATTTTCTTGGAAAAATACATTTCTCACAATCTTCTGCAAGTATATCCAACATAAAACGATTGCTCCTTAAGGCCGGTTTTCACACGCAATGATTAGTGGCGCCAACTGACTGGCATTCATTGGCGCCAGAACCAACTGGCAAACTCACAAGTGTTTACACAGTGATTGGCGTATAATATGGAAAATATTTAACATTTATTAAACACACAGTAAATGACAACAACCATGTAACCTCAAATTTTGAGGTTATATGCTTTGGCCAATAACCGCCAGTAAACGCCACATTACTAGCGCCAGTTTGCATCAAGTGTTTACACTTGCATTTTTACTGGCATTAGTCGACTGGCGCGGCCTGGCGCCACCAATCATTGCGTGTGAAAACCGGCCTTTAATTGCTACGCGTTGCTCCATCATTATACCTTAACGATTTATTGCATCTTTATTAAAAAATTAACAAATTGATCATTTCACAAGTGACGACGCCGCCACCTGTCAACATTGTGCATGAGTTCTTATTGACGTTAGGCTGAGTTTCCAATGTGCGCGTTACGCGTCGCGTCATCTGTTGTTTAATCAATCTAAACATCCCATTACAAATAATGTAATAAAATAAGATGTTTTGATTAGTCGCGACGGATAACGTGATGCGTGACGCGCTCAGTGGAAACTCAGCCTAATGCTGCGTTCTCACTATATGCGTCCGTAACCGTTGATTTAAACCGTCATCTTTAAGAAATTGACCAATCACAATCGAATGTGAGAAGAACAATCGACTGTGATTGGTCAATTTCTTAAAGATTACGGTTTAAATCAACGGTTACGGCTTCTATAAATCAGCCTTAAGGCTTAGGCTTAAAACACCTATTGTAGATAGGCACTAAGGCTGAGTGTCCACTGAGCGCGTCACGCGGCGCATCGCATTATCCGTCGCGACCAATCAAAACATCTTATTTTATTACATTATTTGTAATGGGATGTTTAGATTGGTTAAGCCCCTTGCACAATGCCAGGCAACAGACAATAGGAACAGGAAATAACCAAAGAATCGTTAATTACAACTTAAAAAATTTGAATGCTATGATTGGTTGGCAACAGGCAATAGGCACAGAATTTCCAATGTAACGGAAACTCTGTGTCTATTGCCTGTGTCACTGTTTATTCTGCATTTATACATGATTTCTGATTTTTATTCCCTGTTCCTATTGCCTGTTGCCTGGCATTGTGCAAGGGGCTTTAACGACAGATGACGCGACGCGTGACGCGCACATTGGAAACTCAGCCTAACGTCAATAAGGGCTCATGCACAATGCTGACAGGTGGCAGCGTCGTCACTTGTAAAATGATCAATTTGTTAATTTTTTAATAAATATGCAATAAATCGTTAAGGTAATGACGGAGCAACGCGTAGCAATTAAGGAGCAATCGTTTTATGTTGGATATACTTGCAGAAGACTGTGAGAAATGTATTTTTCCAAGAAAATAAACAGTTCTTTGCTAAAATATCATACAAAATTAATTATACGAATGGAGCAATTGAAAATCCCAATAGAGCGAAGCGAGAAATAGTTATTCTACCGAAAATCAATAGGAAATCTTGACTAAACTCTTTGAGATATAGTCATGAACAATAGAGCTATTATATTACGTTTGAATATTTTCGCCAATGGCTGCCGAGCCATAGTTACAATAGGCGGTCGATAGTGGCGGCGGCGGCGTTACTTGTGAATTAATTTTTTAATAAAAATGCAATAAATCATTAAAATTATGATGGAGCAATAAGGAGCAATGAAGGAGGAATCGTTTTATGCCGGATTTAGTTGCATAGAGTTATTATAAATATGTTTTTCAATAAAAATTAGAAATTTTTCGTGTTTATTAAATATCTCAAAAAATAATAATTTTAAAAGGGGAGCAATTCTTGATTCTGAGGGAGCAATTAGGGAGCAATCGTTTGAGCTATAATTCATTAAAAAATATGAACTTCCAGCGCCAACTTATATCCGATGTTGAAGGTAGCGGTAGTCCGGCACGGCGTTGCAGTATCGACACTCGATACCATTTGGTTTCGCTCTCGTGTTGCCGCGGCGGACGCTCCGATTAGTTCACGCAATTAGTCGACGGCGCTCGCGTCGTAGCGATCGACGATTGTGATTGGCGTCCGTACGAAGTTGCTCTCCTTCTCTCGTTCTCTCTCTTTCTCGCACCTCGCACCCCCCTCGCGTCTGCGGCAGGCGGCAGGCGGCAGGCGGCAAACGGCAGCTGCATCAGGCGTGGTCGTCGGCGTCGTCGCAGTCACGCAGTTTATCCGAGTCGGGCGCGGTGATAGTTTCGCTCGTCTATCGTGGCTCATCTCGAGAACGCGATACTGTGAACTGTGGCGTCTTGTTCGGTGCGTTGTGGACAGGTATACGCGCGTTCGCGCAGCGCGTTTTCGCAGCGCGTTCTCCTCTCTCTTTTCCCTCTTTTTCTCTGTCTCTCTCTCTCTCTTTCTCTTTTTTTTTCTTCATTCTCGCGCCAATAGCGCGCAATGAACCACGTCAAATGAGAATAAAAACGCGGTCACGCTCGACCGGCTCAGCGATGATGTGAATCATCGACAACGCCGGCTTCTCAGGTCTCAAGAAGCCCACGCAGTTCGACGCGTCCCCGTTTTCCTTCTCGCTCTATCTCGCGCGCGCGTACTCTCCCGTTCATTCTCTGATCTATTCCGTTCCGTTCCTCGTCTTTTTCATCTTTCTCTCTCCCCCCTGAAGAACAACCCTCGGATTCCGCGCGCGCACCACCTACGCAGTGAGCGTTGACAGTGTGGAAGGACGGTTAGTATCATGCCGCGATATCACGATCTTATTGTTAGGGACGAACGAATGCGTCGTTCGACAGTGTTCTCGCTAGAACACATTCTAAAGCGATGCTCGAGACACGCTCTCGAGCGAGTCAGAATGGCGAAGCCCTCGCTCCGGACGTTATGATCGTCTGGAAGCTCCACTGTCACTCCCTTGGGGGCGAGATACGCTCGGACGAACGCGCAAACCCAACGACTCCGGTTAACGAAATACCCGTCTCCTTTTACACGAGGATGATGAAACCGGTATGATTTCGGCGAGCGGAAAGTGACCTCTATGTTTATTCGCAACGATCGTTTCGGGATGCTTACTGCTTTTCCCTCCTTATTTACACGCGTCGAAAGTTTCATTCAAGGAGAAAGTACCGGTTCAAATCCCTTATACCCAGCGAGAAATGACCCGTCGAATCGACGTCGATTCGACTGGTCATTTCTCGCTGGGTAAGTAATCCTGTTTGCAGGACACAGAAAGGAACTCGAGTTTTGTTACATCGACATGCACAAATCCGAATGAAATAATTATATTTATTTATTTATGTTTATACGGATTAATGTTTCGGAGAAAGGATTTCCTTAATTGTTCAGCTGTGAAAATTGCATTGCGATTTTCGTTAACCGGAAAAAGGATATGACCGGCGTGATTTAAGGGCAGCTCGGATCTCTCGTCGAACGCTCCTTCCGCATCCTCCACCGATCGAAGTTACGCGGAAGTGAAGCGAGCTAGCTTTTCACGGGGTTTGCTTTACGCGCGATTATACTTTTACTACGATGCATACCCCCCCCCCCGATATCGGAATCATACGCGAGTCGAAACGCAGACTGCCGCGGTGACTCAACGCCAAGTGATCATGCGTAAACAATTCGTAACGTTGTATATCAGATGTCTACAAGTGAAACTGACATTCCTCAATCTTCTCCGACATCAAGTTAGAAGGAGCGATTGTATTCTGCACAAAATATGTATATAACAATTCACAGTTTGACAATTGCAATACTAGTTGAAAAAAAATCGTGTCTCCAACTGCAATAAATGTCATTTTTGAATGTATGTATTATCCCGTTGCCTAATAATTAACTTTTTATTGGTTTTTTTTAAATCTTTTACTATAGCTTTTCATTACTAAAGAAGAAATAATAGATAAAATATGAAATATATGATGAATTAGATAGGGCTAAAGGATAGTTGTTATGGAAATAAATATGGAAAGAAAAAAGGGCTGGAATAAGGAAAAGTAGATAGGGTTAAGTAGTATGGTTACATGGAAGGTATGAGTGAATTAAGTTACTTTGTAAACTACTTCTTGCTGCTAAACCATAAGCTAAAATTAATAAAGATTAATTGATATTAGCTTTTTATTGACATTCTTTTCAATTATCCAGAGGCGGCATATAGAAAATCCTCACGTATAGTGACGGGGGAGGTAAGCAGGCGAGTTTCAATTTTTTGCCGTAACACGGTAAAAATAACAATTTTATTTATGCAAACTTTTCAAATATATTTAAATGCATTCTTATATATTATTATATATTATATATTTATATATATATATATATATATATATATTTTTTTTTTTTTTTTTAATATATTTAACGTTTCAAATTAATAAACTTTAGTCAAAGGACGAGGTGAAATACTTAAAGATTTAATATTTGGAATTAGTGCAAAAGTGCAAACGTTGCAGTACGTTTTGAATTCTTCAAGATTCACCAACCAACTCATCTAAATCCAGTTTCTTTGTCATATCATGCTGATGAAGATGTAGAACTGCAATGTTATTAAGATGATCTTGCAACATTGTAGAACGTAGATAATTCTTCAGTCGCCTTAAACTGGAAAAACTTCTTTCATTAGTGCAAGTGGAATCTGGTACAGTCAGGAGAAGCTGAAATATTCTGGAACGAGCACACCAGTCAGTTTTCTCGAAGAATGTTACTACATCTTTCACATGTCTCAAACATTTTTCGTTGTTAAATTTTTTACTAAAAAAAATGTCAAGCTAAAATTCACGCTAAAAAATGTCACGTATGGTATGTATGTACCATACTGACCATACTGGTGCTGCTACCTCTGCAATTATCTGCGTTTCACATATAAATCGTGATACATGGAACTTATTTGACATTTAATTCATTATTAATAAATGTAATAGGTGTAACCTTTATAATTATGAAGCTTTTTTAATTTTAACATCGAATTTTCTGAAATATAGATTAATATAGATTATCGTCCAAAGTGACTATTTAAATGCAGGACAACGCTGCATTTTTATCCGAATATTGGAAGATAGATCGCAGAGTGCGAATATTGATTCTACAGTCCTCACATTTAAATTCGCTTCCCTGGTTTGCCGATTGATCCCGAGAAATGCTGCCGGTTTATACGTTCGTGAGATACGAAAGATACTGAAGCGAGAACACTGTCTTTTGTCGACGTCGTCGTTCGGTTATCCTCGTGACGTGTAAGACGAGCCGGGTGACTTATCTCGTAGAGCACCACTCTTGCGACGATAAACAAAACCCACGCCATCGCGTATCGGCTTTCGACATGTTTCCACTAGCGCCCCGATCGAGAGGCTTCTTTTTTCTCTCCCCGCGACTATTTTGCCAACGTCAACTGTCGATCGCAATCGCGCGTATTGAAACCCTTGGCACACAAAAATATCACCGGGAATGTTGGAAATCGTCATAACGGGTAGTATTTTTATGAAATACATTTGCTGTTTTTACTAGATTTATTACTTGTATTGTTTGTATTAATCTAATTTATTACATCTATGTGTGAGTAAGTTTAAAAGTAAACGAAGCGTGTCCGTTTGATTACAACGAAAATTGTTTCTTTTGTTATCGGACAGACGAAGATAAAAACGTTATCGCGTATGTGTTAATAAGCTTGCTTAATGAGTGAGATGGTACTGTCGAACGAGTTCCAAATAAAGTTTCGCGGGGTCAGTCAGCCTTATGTCGGTGAAGTTGGCATATTATTTTCCAGCAAATCAAAAATAAAAGGGAATTTTTGTCGCATGCAGTCGAGTTCTATAGTTCCTGATACTTTAGTGATAGTTCTGGTAATTTTGCCAAAAAAAAGTTTATTGAAAAAATGATCTGCTAGTTTTTCGTAGCAAATGTCTATTATACGATTGTGATATGCTGGTGCTCTTTTCGAGATCTACGTTATAGTTCCTCCATGTATTTCAGAATTCTTCTGGAATACTTACATGAAGGAGTGCTAGATCTATAATGTAGAATTTAAAAAAAGAGTCCCGAACTTACAGTAATGTACTATCACGATTATATGGGTGAAGCATTGATAAAAATTGTTAATAATTATTCGAAAATTGCTAAAACTCTTCTGAAATACATGGAAGAGCACTTGAACTATAACGTAGGCCTCGAAAAGGGCCCAGAACTCACAATCAGCATGTTACAATCGTATAGTACAGACGTTGATAAAAATTGTTAATAATTATTCAAAAATTGCTAGAAACTAGAACTTTTCTGAAATACATGGAAGAATACTAGATCTATAACGCAGGGCTCGAAAATAGCCCCCAACTTACAGTAATGTATTAGCATATCACGATTATATGGATGAAGTATTGATAAAAATTGTTAACAATTATTCGAAAATTGCTAGAAGCTGAAACTCTTCTGAACTACATGGAGGCACTAGAATTGTAACGTAAGCCTCGAAAAGAACTCACTTCAATGCACCAGTATATTGCAATCATATAATAGACGTTTGCTACAGAAAACTAACAGATCATTTTTTCAATGGACTTTTTTGGCATAATTACCAGAACTATTACTAAAAAGTATCAGGAACTATAGAACTTGACTGTATGCGAGAACTCCCTTTTATTTTTTATTTGCTAGAAAATGATCTGCTACGGAAAGTATTAGCAGATCATTTTTTCGACTGTTTTTTGTATAAAATGACCAGAACTATTACTGAAAAGTATCAGGAACTATAGAACTCGACTGCATGCAACAAGAACTCCCTTTTATTTTTGATCTGCTGGAAAATTATATGCCAACTTCACAGACACATCAGTCTTTCGATCGGTCGCTTCGAGATACATATACAGTCGATGTACAGTTACGCGCCACTGCGTGCGTTTTGCATATTGCTTTACCATATCCACGATTTTTTTTACAGCTCTAGACTCTATTTCATAAAACTGCATAGGTACTGGTAATAAGAGACGGACGATATTGCAGGTGATAATACTAGTCAACTACGTCTAGAAATTGATGTTGCTTTACCAAATTTCAAGAGTCGCAGTTTTGTAAAACAAAAATCTAGTAGGTGTCATATTCTATAATTTTAACACTTAAATCGAAGTCGATTCCTGAGACTCATTGTCAGTGACAATAAATCTTGCTCTTTCTTATTTATACTATCCTTCGTATGTGTTTTAATAGACTATAAATTAAAAAAATCAATTTTTTATTATATATTTTAAAGTCCAACACACTAGAATATCTCAAATCCCAATCAGTCTCAAAGACACGTTTTTGTTTAACACGTCTCGTTTCGCTCCGAGTCATTACCGTGGACAATCATAATAATCTTTATATACATATATATATATATATATATATATATATATATATATATAAATTAGGCAACATAATTATCGCAACAAAAATTTTCGTCAAAAATTTGCCCAACTTCAAATAAGCACAACTCCGCGAAAAATTGTCATATCTAAAAGGTGGTTTTTTTTTTTTTTTTTTTTAGGGTGAAGTCTACTTTAAGGAACCATTGTTCAATTTTAAATTTAGCCTGCCCCCTCGCCGTTCTTCCAAAAGTAAGAACGTGTTTTTTCTCCGAAAAATTGCATACTTTGACTGAATTTTTTTTGTAACTATCATAGCAACCATCGTAAAATATAGACTTTTCCCTGCAAATAAAAAAAAATAAGCGTACGATTTTTTTCGCCAAGTTATGGCTTATCAAAGTTACCTATGCATTTTTGAGCATTTAATCACCGCCAACATTAGCATTACCCGAAGGACACTACGGGGAGGTTGCTGGTCGGATTTTGCCCATCGTGTGTGTGCGTGCGTGCGTGCGTCGTGTTAGCAGAGATTTGCACAAGCTAATTTTTATTCAAACGAGGCATTGTTACGATTTTGTCTTTTGTTTTCCGAATGAGCAATACAATACAGTGACTGCAATACTGTGAAGTTTTGTAATACTGAAGTAAGTAACTTCACAGTACATTACTTCTCTAAGTAACTTTACAGTATTGCAATCGTATTGTATCGTTCATTCGGAAAACAAAAGAAAATGGTAACAATGCCTCGTTTGAATAAAAATTATTTTGTGCAAATCTCTGCTAACACACACGCGCACACACACACACACACACACACACACACACACACGATGGGCAAAATCCGACCAGCAACCTTCTCGTGGTGTCCATCGGGTAATGCTAATGTTGGCGGTGATTAAATGCTCAAAAATGCATAGGTAACTTTGATAAGCCATAACTCGGCGAAAAAAATCGTACGGACTTTTTTTTTTTTTTTTTTGCAGGGAAAAGTCTATATTTTACGATGGTTGCTATGATAGTTACGAAAAAAATTCATTCTACTCCGTAGAATGTGTCAAAGTATGCAATTTTTCGGAGAAAAAACACGTCCTTACTTTTGGAAGAACGGCGGGAGGGGGGAAGGCTAAATTCAAAATCGAACAATGGTTTCTTAAAGTACAGACTTCAACCTTTATATATAAAATGAAAAAAATACTTTCAGATATGACAATTTTCCGCGGAGTTGTGCTTATTTGAAGTTGGGCAAATTTTTGACGAAAATTTTTGTTGCGATAATTTTGTTGCCCAGTGTATATATAAAGGGTGTTTCGTTTTAATCACCCCAGGCAAATATCTCGAAAAATATGAAAGATACGGAAAAACGTTTCGGACAAAAGTTGTTTGGTTCGAAAGGGGACATAAGATGGTGTCATTGGTTTGACCATGGATAGTCGTTTAAAGCTCACGTGAACGACACCTTTAATTTCTTAAATGGAACTCTATTTTTCAATGCATATTCTTGTAGCTAATCTTGAGAGATTTTCAAAACACTATAATAAAGTATTTTTTTGTTAAGAACTTTTGGAATTATAAGGCTTGAAAGTTCTAGTATTTTGACATAAAATACAAAATATCTTGTAAAACATTAAGTTTTCGGTAATGTTACCTTAATACTTTTATGCACAGAATAATGAGACAAATCAATTGATATGAAAAAAAGACATAGTTGCTTTTAAAAAAAAGTATGCAGATGCGTGTTGCAAATTACATATTTTTTCTTAAAGGAACTATGCCTTTTTTTATACCAATTGATTCGTCTCATTATTCTGTGCATAAAAGTATTAAGGTAACATTACCGAAAACTTAATGTTTTACAAGATATTTTGTATTTTATGTCAAAATACTAGAACTTTCAAGCCTTATAATTCCAAAAGTTCTTAACGAAAAAATATTTTATTATAGTGTTTTGAAAAGCTCTCGAGATTAGCTACAAGAATATGCATTGAAAAATAGGAGTTTCTATTTAAGAAATTAAAAGTGTCGTTCACGTGAGCTTTGAACGACCATCCATGGTCAAACCAATGACACCATCTTATGTCCCCCTTCGAACCAAACAACTTTTGTCTAAAACGTTTTTCCGTATCTTTCATATTTTTTGAGATATTTGCCTGGGGCGATTAAAACGAAACACCTTGTAAATATATATGCATATGTATATGTATATGTACATATGCGACACGAATACATGATCCTAGCGTGTCGAATGACATGAGAAACATGAGCGAACTCGTTAAGCATCTGTCAGTTTTCGGTTTAAGGGTTAAATCCCCTGTCGAATCTCCGCGGTGATCTGCGGGAGGAGCGAGCGAGAGAAAGAGAGGCTGTTTCGTGTAGTGAGAACATGTCGACGACGGATAACGGTACCACTGGCGGCGCGCAGAGCAACGGCATCAAGACTCTATCGTCGTCATCGTCCTCGTCATCCACGGTGTCGTCCACAACATCGTCGGGCATCTCTCCATCGTCTGGCGGACGTGTCGGCCTATCCAACAACAGCAACTCATCCTTTCTCTACAGCAGTAGCACGCTGCTGAACCGGGAGAAGGCGCGGCAAGTGCCGCCGCCGACCCTACCCAGGTCGAGCTTTAACGCCGGCTCGAACGGCGGCAGCTACAAATTCAGCCTGGAGAAACTCGCCCTGAGGCAGAAGATACTGGATGGGGAAAAGGCGAACGGCGAGTCTAGCTCGGTAAGCGAGACAACGTGACGATCATTGCGACATAAAATCCTGCGAGTCGATACTACTTCGCCGCGCCATAGGTCTTCGACAATCATTACACATTTCTCTTTATGAAGCTACTCTTCTGTGTCTCATTTGTTCTTCTTTTTTGTTTCCCGTTACGCTGAGCGAATATTGTATGAAGTAATTCTGCGTTAACGCCATTCAAAGGATGGTGGGTAAAATAGGCTGATTTTTGCCTAAAAAGTATAACGTTAGTTATACATGTAATCTTGTGTTTTTTGGGTCGTTGAATACAATGGTAGCATTTTTATCCATTTAAGAGTCAAAATAAGTCAAAAGTTTTAATAGTACAATAATTTACTTACAATTAGTGACAATTTTGTTCCAATTATTTAATTACTTGTATTATAGTTTAGTTTTATAACTTTTTTTTACTGAAGACTAAGAAAATACTTTAAAATAAAACACTTCAGAAATGCTAAAATACTTAAAAAGATAGTTTTTATATATCTTGTTTATCTCAACCCAATTTTTTCGCGATTTTCACCATTTATAATTTAAGAAACTGATCTTTATTGTACATAAAATTAAAAATTAGCTTCCGAATTTGGTTCTAGAAAGTATACATAAAATTAAAAATTAGCTTCCGAATTTGGTTCTAGAAAGTATCGATTAATTTTGACATGTACTGGTCTGGAATTTGCACACGTGTATATTTATACAGGGTGTTCGGAATTTTAACCGACAAACCTTCAGAGATTGTCAGAGGCACTATAAGGATCATTCTTTGCAAATGAACCTGGGGTCAGAAACGTGTCGTTACATCGCTACTGTTTATGAGCGATGTGTCGTCCCCCATGATCTTTGCACAGACGATAGCTCCAAACTATGGACCGGCGGACTCTGGCGAACACGCTGGGATCGTCTTTGATTTCACCTTGCTCAGAGCATTTGCCGCTCACATTTCCGACGTCGTAGAGATGTAATAACGCGTCCTCAGGTTTAGTTGCAAAAAAATGATTCTTATGGTGCCTCCGACAATCTCTGAAAATTTGAATTTTTGAACATCCTGTATTCTAGCGCTCTGTGTGGATTCCCAAGCAGCATTTTTCGGTTAACTTTCCGACTAAGGACTACTTTTCTACTAATCACAACGTTGTAAGCGGTTCAAGAAAGTTATAAAATGTAACTTATAATTACTAACGTTTTTTGGACGTTGTCTAAACGTTAAAATTACGACGTGCTTTTTTTATCACTTTCCCAACGTCAAATTCGAAACAGTTTAAGTCCTATTACCCGACGTTAAGATATTTAACGTTCGCCTGACGTTATACTCTGCACTACACTTTTCGAGCGACTTCAATACGTAATTCCCAACGTAAACCAACGTTTTGTTATCAAACGTTGTAAAACGCTAACGTTGTGAAACGTCGCCTGTGGTCATTTCTGACTGACGTTAAGAAATCGCGAGAAATGGTAACAAATTCTGTCTAAAAAAATGTAGAGCAGATTACTGCTGCGTCAAGCGGGCATCGTCGACGGCAATTCGCGGCGTCGTGCGTGAGCTATGAGGACTATGCGACGAATGTTGACGATCCACGGCCGAACCGGTCCATTTCATCTCACGCGGTTATCGTCGCGTCGTCGGGAAACAACGCGCGCGCGTCGCGCGGTTCACAGCTCGAGAGCGCGTTTGCTCGGCTGCACGGCTGCCATAACCATGCTCTAGATCACCATATAGATGGTATTGCATAGGTCGGATTTGGTTAAGATATACGACTCATTCGCAAATCTAGTATAGAATTTTCAACTAATTAATACTTTATCGACATGTTAAGTTAGTTTGGCGACCTTGTTAAGACTTTTAGTCAATATAGGTACAATTTTGCCTACAGTGGTATACTACTTAGTTTGGAAAAGTCGGAAAAAGTTAATTATTTTATACGAAAAGACAAATTTTAGTAGAATTTATCGCACCTTTTACTACGTAAAGTTTGATATAGTGTGGAACGCTGACTTCGCCATTTTCATTTCTCAAAGAGGAAGGCAAATAATCCGCCATTTTCCAGTATATTTAGATTTAAATTTTTTAACGCACTTTATTAACAATTTAAAGCATTTATATAATATCTGTTGTTAAAGTTTTGACAACATATTTATCTTAAAAGTAATTTTGATGAAAAAAAATTAAAATCTACACTTTGGAAAATTTTAGTTATTTATTAGAATATTTAGTAAATTGGAATATTTTAGAAAGGATTCGTCTAATTTTGACCTATCATTTCCACATTTATCAATAAAGTGGGTTTTGTTATACAATTTCAGTGCTGGGTTCGTGTATTTATGGCAAAATTACAATAGTATCAAAGACTGCGCAAACTATATTTTTCCTATAAAGCCATTTTATTTGTGCCAAATTGATAAGTACGTATTATGATACATTTATTACACCAATGCCGTCATATGGTTTGAATGGAAGCACGAAAACTACACCTAAAATGTACGTTGTGAAAAAATAACCTCAGGTCTAGCAGAGTGTACAAAATCAAAGTTTACATACCAACGTTAAAACTGGTGGAAAAAATGTAACCTCAATTTAACTTATATAAGTCGGATTCCAACGTTGGTACAACCTAAATTTGATTCCCCAAATTAGTGCAAAAGAGGGTTGAAACGACGTAGCAAAAACGTTGGATACCAACGTTAAGTGTGTTTATCTTAACGTCGGGCGGACGTCAAAATGCTGCTTGGGTTGACATTTATAATAGTTTACTATAGTAGTTTACTATAAGAAACGTATCCTCATAGAACATAACATACCAAAGAATACTACGAGTTAAAGCTAATTTAAATATAAATAGTGTCCGTACCTATCTAAATCATTTGCGAGGGAAAGACGCAAGTTTTTACCGCCCAAGCTTTAATCCTTGATCCATATAAAATTGTGTGTTAAGTTCATTGAACTTATGTTGTGACTTTTATGCACTGCATCTCGCTTCAATTAATGATGGCAGATTCTTCAAAGTTTAATTTGTAAAAAGACGGAATAGATTTTTACTATTTAAAACTTATAGATGCGAATCAAATCTGTTAAAATAGTAGGAATATCTTTCAGAAGTTTAGATAAATATTCATAGTGAGTCACGATATAGTTTTATTCTAGAAAACAAAGCTCGTGAAGTAGTTACTTAACGAGCATTATCCTAATTTATGACCTTTAGTACCAACTTTTCGTTTTAAAAGTTCTCAAGAGGACTGATTTTCACCAGAAAATTTCTATTTTCAAGGAAATATATATTGACGAAAAATTTTTAACTATTTAATTTTGCTGTCAAATTCTTATCGAATACTTCGAATGTTATATTATATGACTGCGACATTCTTGAATAAAGTAGCAAATTAGAACTTTTTTATAATAAACCAAAGTTAAAACCGAAATCTTATGAATTCACTTTTTTTTTAAAATATTTATTGCGCACGTGAGATAATCTCGATTTGAGAGTCACTGTCGAGCACCACATGACCAAAGGAGGCAAACCTCTCTTGCTTTTCGGGCCGAGGGATAGTTCAGGTTCGGGGATGCTAAATCGAGGATTTCACCCTCAATGAAAATACACTGTAATTCATCATGAGTCATACAAAGCGCAGACCTGCGTGTGCACTTCGTATTCAAATCGCGAGAAAGAGTATTTCTTTGCTCTTATTGCGTTCGTTGATGTCGCCATTTAAAGTGTTGAAATTTCAAAGATTATTCTTTGAATTTAACCTGGAGCTTAGACAAAAAAGATATACAACTGAAATTAGTTTGTATGTGTAGTTGAAATTGGTTGAAAATTTAAAAGATACAAGTCACATATATAGAAGTCAGATAAACAGTCAACGACAACTTGTTTCGATATTAAAATATATACAATCATGTAAACAAGTATATAATACTTTCAAGAGTCCATGAGAATTATCAGTCACGAAAATAGCTCGTTGTAAAAAGGAAGTAGGCACGAAGAATAGAGAAAGGGGGAAATGTAATGAGGCGCGAGGGCACGCACGATAGTGAAATGATAAAAGTATCGTTCAATCGTCTTAGCCCTGAAGAGAAGGGTCGACGAGCTTTCGCCAAGTCGAATCGTTCTGACACATTTTTACGAATGAAAGAACGGCGATATCCTCTGGCGATAAACTGCTAGTCTGTGCCAAAAAATAGAGAAACTTGCGGAGAGAGCTCGAACAATTATGCCATTCAAGCCTGCCGGAGATATCCGGAGAAGTTATAAATTTTTTTCTTTCTATTGCGACACAATTCGACTTTGTTCTCCGCGGTGAAACGATGTTTTCTCGTTCGACACCAAATACATTTCACGTCAATATATTTCGTACTGCGATTTTTCGTCTTGCACACGCACACACACGTACGAAACATTAATTTAATTACTATATAATTTATGATACAAATAACTTATATTATTATTCGAGATTAAAGGAACTGAGTTTTATTAGCGAGGAACTCTCTTTTCTACTTGTTCTTAAATAGACTTTTTTTATATTAATATATAACATTAAGTTTTCACAATTTTATTTAGCCAAATCGTGAATTTTTTTAATTTTAAATATTAGAGGTAGAACGAAAACTAGGACAAGCATTTCAAAATGACATTTACGAGCGCTTCTTGTACACGTAATTTTTGTTCTCCGGACGTGGTAGCTAATTACGAAGCAACGCAATTAAAAGTTGATACGACGCAATTAAGATATAATTCAATGACATTTATAAAACGATCCAGCAATTCTCGTTACTACCGAAATAACGCAAAATAATGTCGCGGATAAAAAATAGTGAAATTGGATGGAATTACATCGACAGCACGTGGGCGGCAAAGTCGATAATAAATTCGCGTCATGCGCCATCCTTTTTCGAAAGGGCACGTTAATTAGGGAAAAGTTTGTCCCCTCGATGTCCAGGTTTAGGACACGTGCACGGCGTACGACGCATTAACGACTGTCTTAAAAGAATTTGTTTTTCGCGAAAAAGATACTGTTTGCTCTGGATAGTCGACTATTAAGTTTGTTGACAACGTTTGGGACAAATTTCTCTAATTTCGAAGAATACGCGACTCTCCAAATGCCACACGATCGCAAAACCAAAACGGCTTTCTTTATAAAGGTTGCAAGATTGATTTACAACCCTAGGAGTCCGATCGATACCGCGAAAGTCGACGACCTTCGTGAACCTGGAGTCCGACTTTACGAAAATTAAAAATTAATAATATAATTTGTTTGTACTTCGTTTGTACCCGTTTGTACCACTTTTCATTTCGTTTGTACCTCAAAGGGTTCGGAGATATAAGGTGGTTAAAAATGACCAGAACCCAACTTTAAGATACTTTAATTTCATTAATGTCATTCGATAGAGAATCGTTTGTACCCGTTTGTACCACTTTTCATTTCGTTTGTACCTCAAAGGGTTCGGAGATATAAGGCGGTTAAAAATGGCCAGAACTCAACTTTAAGATATTTTAATTTCATTAATGTCATTCGATAGAGAATCGTTAGTACCCGTTTGTACCGCTTTTCATTTCGTTTGTACCTCAAAAGGTTCGGAAGTACAATTATTTTAAATTATTAGACTAACGTTAATACGGTAATTCCGCTATTTTTTTAGATATCGCGAAACGGTCAACGGGATTCGACAGAGAATCGTTAGTACTCGTTTGTACCGCTTTTTATTTCGTTTGTACCTCAAAGGATTCGAAAATACAATTATTTTAAATTATTAGACTAACGTTAATACGGTATTTCTGCTATTTTTTGAGATATCGCGAAACGGTCAACGGGGTTCGACAGAGAATCATTAGTACCCGTTTGTACCGCTTTTCATTTCGTTTGTACCTCAAAGGGTTTGAAAATACAATTATTTAAAATTATTAGACTTAACGCTAAAACAGTAAATCCGCTATTTTTTAAGATATCGCGAAACGGTCAACGGGATTCGACAGAGAATCGTTAGTACTCGTTTGTACCGCTTTTTATTTTGTTTGTACCTCAAAGGATTCGAAAATACAATTATTTTAAATTATTAGACTAACGTTAATACGGTATTTCCGCTATTTTTTGAGATATCGCGAAACGGTCAACGGGGTTCGACAGAGAATCATTAGTACCCGTTTGTACCGCTTTTCATTTCGTTTGTACCTCAAAGGGTTTGAAAATACAATTATTTAAAATTATTAGACTTAACGCTAAAACAGTAAATACGCTATTTTTTAAGATATCGCGAAACGGTCAACGGGATTCGACAGAGAATCGTTAGTACTCGTTTGTACCGCTTTTTATTTCGTTTGTACCTCAAAGGGTTCGAAAATACAATTATTTAAAATTATTAGACCTAACGCTAAAACAGTAAATCCGCTATTTTTTAAGATATCGCGAAACGGTCAACGGGGTTCGACAAAGAATCATTAGTACCCGTTTGTACCGCTTTTCATTTCGTTTGTACCTCAAAGGGTTTGAAAATACAATTATTTAAAATTATTAGACCTAACGCTAAAACAGTAAATCCGCTATTTTTTAAGATATCGCGAAACGGTTAACGGGATTCGACAGAGAATCGTTAGTACTCGTTTGTACCGCTTTTCATTTCGTTTGTACCTCAAAGGGTTCGGAGATATAAGGTGGTTAAAAATGGCCAGAACTCAACTTTAAGATATTTTAATTTCATTAATGTCATTCGATAGAGAATCGTTAGTACCCGTTTGTACCGCTTTTTATTTCGTTTGTACCTCAAAAGGTTCGAAAGTACAATTATTTTAAATTATTAGACTAACGTTAATACGGTAATTCCGCTATTTTTTGAGATATCGCGAAACGGTCAACGGGATTTGACAGATAATTGGTTGTACCCGTTTGTACCTCTTTTCATTTTTTTTACTTCAAAGGGTAAACAAATGCAAAGTGATTAATAAATGGTCAGATCACCATTTGTTAACTATTCAAACTATTCAAAGTTTTATCTCAAAAATTTAACTAGACAGACTTGAAGGTTTTCTAACGATTCTCTGTCGAACCCCGTTGACCGTTTCGCGATATCTTAAAAAATAGCGGATTTACTGTTTTAGCGTTAGGTCTAATAATTTTAAATAATTGTATTTTCAAACCCTTTGAGGTACAAACGAAATGAAAAGCGGTACAAACGGGTACTAATGATTCTCTGTCGAACCCCGTTGACCGTTTCGCGATATCTTAAAAAATAGCGGATTTACTGTTTTAGCGTTAGGTCTAATAATTTTAAATAATTGTATTTTCAAACCCTTTGAGGTACAAACGAAATGAAAAGCGGTACAAACGGGTACTAATGATTCTCTGTTGAACCCCGTTGACCGTTTCGCGATATCTCAAAAAATACCGGAATTACCGTATTAGCGTTAGGTCTAATAATTTTAAATAATTGTATTTTCAAACCCTTTGAGGTACAAACGAAATGAAAAGCGGTACAAACGGGTACTAATGATTCTTTGTCGAACCCCGTTGACCGTTTCGCGATATCTTAAAAAATAGCGGATTTACTGTTTTAGCGTTAGGTCTAATAATTTTAAATAATTGTATTTTCGAACTCTTTGAGGTACAAACGAAATGAAAAGCGGTACAAACGAGTACTAACGATTCTCTGTCGAATCCCGTTGACCGTTTCGCGATATCTTAAAAAATAGCGGATTTACTGTTTTAGCGTTAGGTCTAATAATTTTAAATAATTGTATTTTCGAACCCTTTGAGGTACAAACGAAATGAAAAGCGGTACAAACGAGTACTAACGATTCTCTGTCGAATCCCGTTGACCGTTTCGCGATATCTTAAAGAATAGCGGTTTTACTGTTTTAGCGTTATGTCTAATAATTTTAAATAATTGTATTTTCAAACTCTTTGAGGTACAAACGAAATGAAAAGCGGTACAAACGGGTACTAATGATTCTCTGTCGAACCCCGTTGACCGTTTCGCGATATCTTAAAAAATAGCGGATTTACTGTTTTAGCGTTAGGTCTAATAATTTTAAATAATTGTATTTTCAAACCCTTTGAGGTACAAACGAAATGAAAAGCGGTACAAACGGGTACTAATGATTCTCTGTCGAACCCCGTTGACCGTTTCGCGATATCTAAAAAAATAGCGGAATTACCGTATTAGCGTTAGGTCTAATAATTTTAAATAATTGTATTTTCAAACCCTTTGAGGTACAAACGAAATGAAAAGCGGTACAAACGGGTACTAATGATTCTTTGTCGAACCCCGTTGACCGTTTCGCGATATCTTAAAAAATAGCGGATTTACTGTTTTAGCGTTAGGTCTAATAATTTTAAATAATTGTATTTTCGAACTCTTTGAGGTACAAACGAAATGAAAAGCGGTACAAACGGGTACTAATGATTCTCTGTCGAACCCCGTTGACCGTTTCGCGATATCTCAAAAAATAGCGGAATTACCGTATTAACGTTAGTCTAATAATTTAAAATAATTGTACTTCCGAACCTTTTGAGGTACAAACGAAATGAAAAACGGTACAAACGGGTACTAACGATTCTCTATTGAATGACAGTAATGAAATTAAAATATCTTAAAGTTGAGTTCTGGCCATTTTTAACCACTTTATATCTCCGAACCCTTTGAGGTACAAACGAAATGAAAAGTGGTACAAACGGGTACAAACGATTCTCTATCGAATGACATTAATGAAATTAAAGTATCTTAAAGTTGGGTTTTGGTCATTTTTAACCACCTTATATCTCCGAACTCTTTGAGGTACAAACGAAATGAAAAGTGGTACAAACGGGTACAAACGAAGTACAAACAAATTATATTATTAATTTTTAATTTTTGTAAAGTCGGGCTCCAGGTTCACGAAGGTAAGTCGACGCAATAATTTTGCGGTTAATAAAATGGCGTTTGAAAAAGAGACTCCTCGTGATCGAATCATCAGCTTGCCTCATTAATATTAAAATGAGCGGCGAACTCGGCAGATAGAGAGAAGAAAGAAGTCGTTTGCTGAAATTTTATGAGTGCGCTTATTATGCAAGCGTTGGACGGACCTACATTAATTTCACCGCGTTACAGTAATTTCTGTAACGCAGTGAAATTTAAAAAGCTCTTTTAACACGCACCGACATGTTATTCGAGGAGAGGATTATACGAGGGTTGTTTGATAGGTTTAGTAAAAAAGCAAGTAACACGCTTTTTTTTTAATTGCGTTTACTTCTCAACATATTCTCCATCGAAGAATATACACTTGGTCTTAGCGAGTTTTCAATTTTTTAATACCGTCAGAAAAGATGGTTTCTCAAAGCCTGCAAAATACTCATTGACGGCGACGATGAGTTCCTCATTTAACGAGAATTTTTTCCCAGATTTTGGGAACAAAAAGAAGTCGCACGGGGTCAAATTTGAAGAATAGGGTGGATGAGGAATCAATTTGAAGCTCAATTCGTGTAATTTTGCTATTGCGACGGTCGACTTGTTGACCGGCGCGTTGTCTTGGTGAAAGAGCACTTTTTTGCGCGCCAATCTTGGCCGTTTTTCTTTAACTCTTCTTTCAAACGGTCCAATAATGTTGCATAGTACTCTCTTGTTATTGTCTTACTCTTCTGCAAGTAGTCAATCAGAATAATTCCTTGGGAATCTCAAAAAACAGTGGCCATCACTTTTTCAACCGACAAAACAGTAGTTTTCGCCTTTTTTTGGCGCATTTTCACCAGGCATTATCCACTGCTTTGACTGCTCCTTCGACTCAGGAGTGTATAGCTGTGGATCCAAGTTTTGTCCACAGTCACGAATCGACGTCAAAAATCTTGTGGATTGCACTTCAACATCGCCAAACACTGAATTGAAACGTTCTTTCGAGTGCGTTTTTTATCAAGAGTTAGCAATCGCGGCACCCATCGTGCACACAGCTTTTTCACATGCAGTTTTTTATGCGGGAATGTCTGCGGGATGTTATGCACTCGTTTCGTGGAAATGCCTACGGCCTTAGCGATCTCACGCACCTTCATCGGCGATCTTCCATAACCATACCATTTTTTCCACGATGCCCAACGTGGTGATCTCAACTGGACGCGCTTCGTCTTCAGTGCAGGTTCGACCATGTTTGAATTTATTTATCCAGAAATAAACGATTCTCAACGCAGGAGCAGAGTCCCTATGAACTTCGTCTAACTCGGCTTTGATCTGCGCTGCTTTCCACTTCTTTAAATAAAAGTGTTTTATCACTGCACAAATTTTTTTTGCAACTGCTAAACCGCTCGCTTCAAACGACTACCAAATATGAATAACGCGTCACTACTGGCTGAAATTTGTCTTGAAGAAGTTTGAAGAGTGAGTGAAATAGGTTGTGACGCCATCTCATACAAATTTACCAAACTTATCAAACAACCCTCGTATATAAGCAAAATTGCAAAAATTTTGCTTGCTTGTCGAATATTTTAACATATCGTTACCTATATCAAAACATATTGTTTTATATAGTTATTTATTTGTCATGCCATGGGATAAATGGCGAATTATAATATTGGGACTACGACTTAGTTGCGATATAATTTAGCCTGACGATCTCGCGTATCAGTATAGGCGTTAAATATAGGTGTTATCATTTATCAACCTCGCTCGAGTACGCTCACGTGTTTGTTCTCGTTTAACAATTAACATGACTTACGTGTCCCCGTGCGTATAATAGCAACCTTGCTATTAAGAAAATAACTTAGCGAATATCCGTCGTAGGATGTTGTCATAATTTCCTTTTCTCCCGACGATTAATTAACTCCAAATAATGTTGAGCGTTTAATGAATAATTCACTTAGACTCGTGTCGTAAAAAATACGGTAAATCGCATAAATATATTTTATATTTGTATCAACTTATTGAAAATTGTAACGAGTGTACTTATTAGATCCCCCGCTGCAACTTTCATCAAAAGAAATTCGTTAATAAAAGCTTTGCTCATTGCCGTGCCTCCTTCCTTTTCCATAGCGCTTTGCGCGAAAAAAATCTTAATTTGGATTTCACCCCGTCGTCCCTTTCGTCCGTCGAAAACGGAGCGAGCACGTGCCGCAGTGCAAACGCGGTCTTTAAGGTGAAAGTTTATTCGCCGGCGGACGATCATCGAAAGCGACGGCGCGGCGCCGGCGCGGCAATCCAGCCAACAAAAACTCGGAAGAAGATGAAAGGCGGCAGCAGACTCCGTTCCGTACGAGGGGGCTCGATCGCTCGCACTCGAGAAGAACTTAGTGCAATGCATTGTCCACGGAATCGATTTAATCGAGTCACCACGACGACGATGACTCGCGCCACCCGGTGGTGGTGCCTAGTAGTGGTAGCGAACCTCGCCGAGAGAGAGTATTGACCTACGGCAGGGGTTCCCAAGCCTGGGAACCAAAGTTGGTCCTCGAAAGGAGAGGGGGGGAGACGCTCTGTAGGTCGTGAGTTCGAAGATAATAAGGCCGAGGATAATGACGATCGAAAATGTAGCGCTGAAAAGCCGGAGAAAGCACATATATTTTTATGTGAGACGTGCACGTATTTTTTTTTTCTTATACAGTAGATAGATATCTCTCATTTGATAGAATTAACAAATTAACCCCTTGACTGTCAATGGTGAAAATATCCAAAAATTTCGTTTCTCTAAATATATTTGAATTGATATATATCTAACAATAAGTGTTTATTATAGAGGTGGACCTCTCTTTTTGTTCAAAGTATATGTTTAAAGCTTCCGTCTTGCTTTGTGGAGTATGTGAAGAAACTAAGATTCCTCAGCGGTTGCCTTTACTTACATTATTCCGTACACAGAAAAAAAAGAAGTGTCAAATCAACTCTGATATATTTGTATATACACAGGAATATATAATCTTATAAAAATTTCAAAATTTTTTCTTGATTGAACTATATAAAACTTCGTTTAAGGCTCCTGGATGGTCACCGCGGCCATATTGGATTCTTACTATCGAGGCGAGAAATAACACCCTATTTTATGTTGCGGTATTTTCCGAAATAAAAAGACAATTCAATAAAAAATCACGACAGATTGTTTCAGCACACTTCTAAAATTTAACGGATACTATCCTTTTCCCTCGACAATAAACAAACAGCCATAAAACGAAGCCTAAACTTACGGAAAAACAAGCCATTTGACGACTCGTAAGGAGTGGAGAATGTTCCTTCCGCATATGTATTTCTCTTGCAAATCTTACCATACGTTAAATTTTACGAGTTTCACGAATACGTTAAACGTTATAGAACAAGTACAGAGCGAATAATAAAGAAATATAACGCAACGCAAAATAGGTTGTCAACATGTCACAAGACAGAGAATTCTCCATTGGAGAAAGTGAGAGGAGAGAGTTCTTATTTCTGCCGCGACGGTACGGCGCCACCGTCAAAGCGGAGTTCTCGGCTGACCATCCAGGAGCCTTAACTATATAAATGACTTTATTCAAGCAAATTTTCTTTGTTTAACGTAATATAATCTCATCTCAAGATATATTTTTGCATACAAGTATATATAATCTTGAAATGAGATTAGACGTTGTTGATTTGACACTTTTGTTCTGTGTAAGGTTTTTATATTTACTCGTTGAATTCACACTTTGTGTGCTCTTATAACTTTCTCAATTTTAGAAATATTGATTTATCAAGACTTTTATTTCACTCTATGCACCTCGTACGTGTGAAGCTGGCGTTTTATTTTGCGGAAACTCAAACTATTAAGAATTCTGGCTTTTTTAAAAATAGTTCTAGAGTTCCTGATAGGTTAAACAAATAGTTTAATAATTCTGGCCATTAAAGCCAAAAAACGCGTCTGTACAAACTGAAATGCTAGGTAGGTTAGGTTAGGTTAGGTCTCACTTTGTCCTGCGAAAGGTACATTATTTGTCAGATTTTAAAAGATCTATAGTTCTATATGAGTTCTAGGAAGAGTTCTGGCGATAAACATTAGTCGAGCGAGATCATATTGTTGTTTGATAAACATTGGTTTTTATATATATATATATATATAATTTTAATCGCCCGAGAATATATAGTTTTTTTATTATTATTTATTATGCTTACCGTCAGAACTCTTTGGAAAACAATTTGATCTCGGATTTGATAGAACTCCACGAGAATTATAATCAAGAGACACGGTAGTGTCTCGCGCCAAGTACCTACACGCGGAGCGAGACCGACCGTGACTCTTTTACGCGACGCGACGGGTTGCGAGTACCCGAGATGTTGAGATCTCGATAACGAGTGAACGAATCAAGTTCTAAGTAGGCTTGATCGATAGCTTGGGATCCAATTAGGGGGGGGGGGGTTTCTCTCATAATATTCCGCTACGTGCCCTACGAGCGGAGATATTGCGACGCAAAGTCCAAATGCGAAAATTTATTTTTAAGATACGTCGTCGTCGTCTACGTCGACCGCTCTTTATAACATACATGTAACAAACAGAGAACGTCACTTTCACTTTTTTGACACTGGCGGCGCAGGTATCGCCAGTTTCGATATCGCGCGCGTATTTCGAAATTAGGTCGATAGACTTATCGGTCAGGAGGAAGATTTCTATTTAGGTAAATTAGGTATATATATATAATAAATATTGAGTCAACGGAAAAGGGTTCTCTACGCTTGGCAGAAAGTGCCGCTAGGGAATTTTTAAGTCGATTCTTATGAATCAAGCTTGAATTTGATGTCTATGTATCCCAGGTTGCCGATGACGAGGTCCAGATAGTGCGCTTTATAGTTTTCGGTGTCCAGGTGTGATAATACGTTGAATTCGATGTCCACGTGTCCCAGGTTGCCGATGACGAGGTCCACATAGTGCGCTCCGTAGTTTTCGGTGTCTACGTGTATTAATATCTTGAATTCGATGTCCACGTGTCCCAGGTTGCCGATGACGGGATCCAGATAATGCGCTTCATAGTTTTCGGTGTCCAGGTATAATCGTACGTTGAATGCGATGTCTAGGTGTCCCAGGTTGCCGATGACGAGATTCAGATAATGCGCTTCATAGTTTTCGGTGTCCAGGTGTAATCGTACGTTGAATTCGATGTCTAGGTGTCCCAGGTTGCCGATGACAAGGTCCACATAGTGCGCTCCGTAGTTTTCGGTGTCCACGTGTATTAATGCCTTGGATTTGATGTCCACGTGTCCCAGGTTGCCGATGACGAGGTCCAGATATCGCGCTCCGTAGTTTTCGGTGTCTAGGTGTAATAATACCTCGAATTCGATGTTCACGTGTCCCAGGTTGCCGATGACGAGATCCAGATAGTGCGCTTCATAGTTTTTGGTGTCCAGGTGTAATCGTACGTTGAATTTGATGTCTAGGTGTCCCAGGTTGCCGATGACGAAGTCCACATAGTGCGCTTCGTAGTTTTCGGTGTTCAGGTGTAATAATATGTTGAATTCAATGTTTAGGTGTCCCAGGTTGCCGATGACGAGGTCCACATATTGCGCTCCGTAGTTTTCGGTGTCTACGTGTATTAATACCTTGAAATTGATGTCTAGGTGTCCCAGGTTGCTGATGACGAGGTCCACATAGTGCGCTTCATAGTTTTTGGTGTCTAGGTGTATTAATAACTTTAAATCTGAATGGGTGCGTTCAGCCGATACTCCGCTAGCCTAGCAATCGTGAGCAGTTGCTCGTTTTTGCTCGTTTTTTCTCTTTTTAATCCAGTATGTCAAAAGAGAGGAAACGAGCGAAAACGAGCGACTGCTCACGATTGCTAGGCTAGCAAAGTATCGGCTGAACGCACCCAATGTAGGACACGTAGATATCGAATTCGAGGTATTAATACATGTAGACACCGAAAACTACGAAGCGCACTATGTGGACCTCGTCATCGGCAACTTGGAACACGTGGCCATCGAATTCAAGGTATTAATACACCTGGACACCAAAAACTATAGAGCGCGCTATGTGGACCTCGTCATCGGCAACCTGGGACACCTAAACATTGAATTCAAGTTTGATTCATAACAATCGACTTAAAATTTCCCTAGCGGCAGAATTAAAATTATGTCATGACATAATAAAAATCGCTGAATTAAAATTATGTCTAGACATAATAAAAATTGGACAAAAATTATGTCTAGACATAATAAAAATTGGATGAATTAAAATTATGTCTGACGTAAAAATAATTATCAAAAATATCGATACCTGAAGATATCGGTACATATACAGTTGCGAACAACATTCAGTAAGACACGCAAATAAAAATAAATAAAGAATTTTACAGTTAACGACTTATTAACATTAATCATGCTTTATTGCGATTATGTTTTATGTTGAAATTGAAAAATATATACAAGGTGTACAACTAAAAGGGTTACAGATTATTATTTAAAAAAAACTAAGCAAAATATTAAATTGTTGTTTTCTTTAGAAATAATAGTCCGTAACACGTTTAGCTTCATACCTTGTATTATATACGGTTTATAAGATTATAAGATATATTGTTTATAAGATTAAGATGCGTAACACTACAAAAAGGCGTGATATCCGTACAAAATTACCTTTTAAAAAAAAAGGTAAAAAAGAGCGCCAAGTACACGCATAATAGTGTATATGTATTATGTTGTTACCCTGTTATGTTGTTACCTCGAAAATAACAAAGTGGTAGTATTATACCTCCAAATAGCTTTATCCTGTACATACTGTTTATACAATGCATAATATACTACAAAAAGGCGTGATATCCGCACAAAATTATTTTTTTTAAAAAAAGGTAAAAAAAGGCGCCAAGTACACGTATAGTAGTGTATATGTTGTACCTAAAAAAAAAAGAAAGTGGTAGTATTATACCTCGAAAAAACCTAAGTAACAAGTGGTAGATCTTTATATCTCGAAAAATCTCGAAAAAATCTAAGCAGTAGTATCTTTATTTCCGAAAAATTATAACCCAAGTGATACACGTCACAAAATTATGTTACCTTATCAAAAAGAAGAGTCGCGCTTCAAGTGATCTATTACAATTACAAAAAAGAAATGATATCTCTTTAAATTAGAGCGCCAATTACAGAGAGAGAACATGTATATTGCCTCAAAAAATAATTGTTGCACTACTTTGAAAAATTTTTACATTGTGTCAATTAGAAAAGAATGTATAATAACAATTTTATAAGATTAAAAAATTTTATTTAAATTTTTTTTTATTATTAGCGGCGCAGAGCGCAGCTATTTTCCTAAACTGCGTATTACATGTAACTTTTAACATTTTAAGTGAGATCAACATTTTATGCGTTTCAGGGAATTGATGAAGATTGTAGCTCGTTAACTTCATTAACTTCGTTAACTTCATTACTGGGAGAAAAAATGATTGGGATAACTATAATTTTACTATATTTTATAGTTAGTTTTTTGGCCTCAAACATATTTTGAATTTATTTAAACATGCAAAATATAGCAGAGTAAACACAGATTTGTAATGATCATCACTATGACATAAATTAGTGCAACCATATGAAATGATTATAGTAAACCAAAAATAGATTTTTTTGTAGTTAACCGTACTATAAAACATAGTTACATGAAACACAGTTGAAAGTACGACGAAATATACGAAATAGTAAACTGAAATTAACTGTACCTACTCATAATTATAATAAGATCTTATTTTTGGTATATGGTTGCGTTCACTATGCATACATGGTTCCGTAAGTTTCTTTAAACAGGTTAATTTTATAATAGACAAGGGTTAGATGTACATATTTTATTTGGTATAATTTTACCATGCTGATAAACAATGTAAATTAATACAATAATCTACAATGTTGCACTTTATTAATAGTTTATTTATTTATATTATATTATTTTTTGTCTTTTAAATGAAACATGTTTATCATCACAGTCTTTCACTGCAGATTGCACACAGCTTCTATTCTATTTAATAATTAGAATTGTATTAATAATGACTAATACTTTATATAATCATTATTTCACGGTCCAATGTGTATGTAATGTTCTCTTATATATCTTATATTAAACTATACACTTTATAACACTTCCCGAGAAATTCTACTTTTGTTTTATATACAATTCCTTAAGATTCGATCAATTATTTCCCGAAAAATTCAAAAAATTTCTGATAACAATTTCCAAAAAGATCGGTAACGAAAATTTATACACTTTGTGGCAGTCCCCGGATTGCCTAAATTATACCATCCCCGAATCACTCAACGGGTGGACGTTTTTACTCGCGACGATGAAAAGTATTTGCTTCTTCTTTTTCTCTCTCCCCGCACTTCCCGGAAAATTCTACCTCTATTATTTCATATATACAATTCTTTGAGATTCGGTCAATTATTTCCGGAAAAATCTAAAAAAATTGGTAACAAAAAATTATATACTTTATAGCACTTCCCGCGAAATTCTACCCCTACTTCATGTACAATTCTTCTATAGATTCGGTCATTCGGAACCGGTTTCCAAAAAGATCGGTAACGAATAATTATACTTTATAGCACTCCCCGGGAAATTCCACCTCTACTTTATATATAATTCTGTGAGATTTAATCAATTATTTCCCGAAAATTGGAAAAATTAGAAAAACCGGTTTCCAGAAAATCGGTAACCAAAAACTGTACACATCATGGCGCTTCACAGACCAAATCCTAAAGAATTATATATGAAATATACTACGTTTACGCGCGAGCATTACTTCTGTAGTAACTTACGATAATTCCTTCGCGTAAACGGGATTTTGTAGTAACTTACGATAATTTACTCCGCGTAAACGAGTGAATTATCGTAAGTTACTACAGAAGTAACGCTCGCGTAAACGTAGTAATAGGGGTAGAAAAAAGACTGCAGAATATAATAAAATTAGAAATAGCCCAATATTTCAAAATTTGCAAAAGTTAGAGCAACTACGGGCATTTCTTTAAAAATTCAATTTTTTTATAAAAAAAACTCCTTTACCGATTTATTGCCAAATTCAATACCAACCTTCTTTGAATGATACTTTATCGATTAAAAAAAAACAGCCCAATATATCAATATTTGCGGAAGTTAGAGCAACCACGAACATCAAATCCGCACACACACACACACACACATATGAACATTTTTTTTGACGTTTTAGAACACTGAACATATTAGCATCAAAAACTCAAAACCAATCTTTTCTTTGGTTTCTTCTATCCCTATTTCATATATAATTTATTTAAATTTGGTTGATTGGACCCAACTTTATACGCAATCAAAGGTTTATATACGAAAATGAAAACAAAACTTCCTCTATATGAGGAAGCAAAACCAGTTTCCAGAAAATCGGTAACAAAAAACTATACACATCATGGCACTCCCCGGAAAATTCTACCCCTATTTCATATACCTTTGGTAAAAATTCGGACTACTAACGAATGAGATTTGGTTAATTATTTTCCGAAAAAATGAAAAAATTAGAAAAACTGGTTTCCAGAAGATCGGTAATGAAAAACTATACACTTTATGGCACTCCCCGGGGAAATTCTACCCTTATTTCATATACTTTTGATAAAAATTCGGTCCACTAACGAATGAGTAGTTCGCGGTCAGACAGACAGACAAGACAGACACGTCCGGTACTTATATATATAGATTAGAAAAAGTTGCCAATAATTAATACTAAATTGTCAAAAAATATCAATTTATGAAAAAGTCTCAATTGTTGAGACTTGAGATGTAGCCCTTAAAGGTTAAAATTTTAAAATATTGGCAATTTCTTTAATTCTAGTATATTCTTCAGTCTTTTCTACCCCTGTTTCATATATAATTGGTTAAGATTTGGTTGATCAGTTCTGGAGTTATAGAAATTTCGGTAAATTTGGCACATACATACACACACACATACACACATACACACATACCGACATTTTTTAAAATAGCGATTTTTCGACGTTTTAGAACATTCTAAACACATTGGCAGCGGCAACTAAGAAAAATTTTTTACGAAAACAAAGCTTCCTCTATGCATGAGGAAGCAAAAAGTTATGGCCAGTTACTGGGACCTCATAATTTGGGCGCTGGGACTGATTACATTTGGCTGGCCATGTATTGATACATTGAGGTCTACTAACATTTTTATTTAATTTAAATAAAATACCGTAAAAAATGTCGTTTTTTTACTCGTTTAAGCAGAAAATAATAACTTTCTAAAAAGAAATTTTTTTTTAGTATGAAATTAATTTTATGTGTTAAATTTAATATTTATTTTTCTTGTATCGTTAAGTGGCCAGTTATTGGTACATTTACCTTACGTTTTTGGAAATATCAGAATCAGATATTGCTGTTTCGAAATGTTTGCAACGCTTTTTATATTGATAAATAGCTTTATAATTAGAATAACAACGATTACAATCCTTAAAATTACAAGTATATTTTACACAAGCAATACTTGTACGATGCTCAAAACGTGTATGTAGTTTTAAATACCTGTTCAGAAAAGTTTTATTTTCAGACAATATTTGCATTTTATCATCCTTTGGAATGCTTATTACACTTCCATAAACGAGTTAGCACTGCTATAAATTTATTATTGACATGACTTACCTACGAGTAAACACAAGTTGTTCTGCTTCGTGCCAAGTGGCATCAACAGAAATAAAATTTTGATGATATTTTTTGTTAGTAATGCCATAAACATATTGTTGTCAAAAATACCACACTATTTCAGAATTTGTTGCATCTAGCGCAAAGAAGATTTGCAAGCATAAATTGATTGCATTTATCAAACTTGTTGTATACTTAACATTGTTAACAATAACGTAAAAAGATGTAAAGTTTAAAATGGAACCCACTGCAACCATTGGCTGAAGTGTCAATCTATAAGCTTCAAGTTTTTGTTTATGGAGTTTAGGTTCCAAATCTGCTATATTCTGCTATATTCTGAAAAAATAATCCAATTATAAATATGTTTTGCGAATGACATGATTTTCCAAAGACATGTAAAAAATTGCTTACAGAAACTCGAAAAATAAAACTTAGCAATTTCTATTTTGGACGGTTTCTACCTCTTCTTATTGCCTGTTTTCACATTATTTGATGTTAATAAATAAGGCAATATGAGAAGGCTTAATGTTTCAACAGATAGGGTATGGTGAGACAGGTTGAGACGGATTTTTTGTTTGGACTCATATTTCCTGAACTAAGAGAGGTAAATTAAAGATCGGGGTATCTATAGATAGAGGGACCCTTTGTGTACATGAAAGTAATTTTTAATAAATTAAACCATTTGAGTGTGATTAATTATCTTCCAAACTCCTGCATCTGTCTCAATGTGCCCTAACCTATAATAATGACTTAAGGAGGTAGTACAGTCTGGAAATTTCAAAAAATCGATTTTTTTATTACGTATTTTGAAAGTGTTATCCTTTACGCGTATTTTGAGCCTTTGCCGATTGCAAAATTATAAAAATTGACGAAGTTATAGCCGTTGGAGCGAAGTAGTGTCGGCCGCTAAACCAGTCTGAGAAGCCGCCGCCAAAACTTTAAACGCGTTTATCTCGAAACGATTTTTTTTGAAACGGTGTAAGCGATTCCAAACGTATTTTTATTTCGGCTGTCTTGGCGTTTGGCTTACATCAATATAACAACACAATTAATGCTCAGGTTGACGTAGAGTTTTTTGTCCCCAAACCATGTGTTAATAACAATAAAAAAAAACCATTAGTTTTTTATACCCTTTTTGAGTTTTTCATTTCAGACACGCCGTATAGGAGCTACTGGCTACACCGTAGTCGAGCGCGCGCGCGAAGGGATGACTCATAACTCCTACATTTCTTAATATTTTTCCATATAAAAAATACTGTATATCCACCTAAACATGTACTTCAATATCGTATACACCATGAACCTGATTGGCCTACCACTTTGTCACAAATAAATCTTGAACTTGACCCTCTGCTAGACTGTACTACCCTCTTAAACACCATTTTTTGAACATATGACTATCTTTATTCAGAACAATAAAAATTTACACAAAGAAGCCAACCTAAATGTTCATAAAAAATAATAAAGTATCATTAAAAAAATTTTTTTTTTACTTTTTTTATTTTATAGCACCGCCATAACTTTATGCATTAATATGCACTTAAATTATTAATATGTACCTCTAACTTTTGGTACCTAAACTATAGATAGACAGATAGTGATGTAATAGTTATTTGACACGTTTACGAGACAATGACTTACTTATAATGTGCTAACAAGGAAACTCACACAGAAGTGTCCCTCCAGATTTTGATGAGTTTTTAGTATGTTTTTCTCTAGTCTAGATGAAAATAAGAGACACGTATTTTTTTATACGTGCCCATACGCGTGTTTGGGGGATGAAACACCCCTTTGAAGAAAATCGGTTTTTCTCTTTCGAGCCGAATACCTCTGAAACTATAAAAGATAGAAAAAAAATTTTTTAAACAAAAATTAAATGGTTTAAAGAACACTTTAGAATAATGACAATATTATTTTTTTTTTATTTTAATTTTTTTTATTTTAATTAAAAAATAAAGATTAAAAAAAATTTTTTTTGGTCATTGTTTTAAAGTACTCTTTAAATCATTCAATTTTTGTTTAGAAATTTTTTTTCGAAAGAGAAAAACCGAAAGAGAAAAACCGATTTTTTCAAAGGGGTGTTTCACCCCCTAAACACGCGTATAAGCGCGTATAAAAAAATACGTGTCCCTTATTTTCATCTAGAAAACAACATTCTATAGGAGCTCATCAAAATCGAAGGGGGACACCCGTGGATTTTTTTGTTAAGTTATGTTTCCTTGACTTTGACATTGACTATAGCAAACAGTAAGGCTGATGGCATGATTCCTGCAAGAGAATGTAATGATTACATTAATAACCTTAAACCATAAAAAACAGTGTTAAATTACTTAATATATGACAGGAAAAAATTACGGTGTCTCAACCTGCCCCACGAAAATTCGTCTCAACCGACCCCATTATACAAAGATTTATAAAATTATTCAATACTGCTGTAACCTGTCACTTAAATGCGGATCTCAAAGGCCTAAAATATGCAGAAATATCCTGCCTTTTAAATAAAATTTAAGTTTTCACCGAAATGATAAGAATTATGACCAATGTTAAAGAAGGCGTGACATGCAAAACATAAATACTTATCTTTTAATGGTTCTAAAAATTGAAAGATTTTTCGCGCCGCTATGTCCGGTCACGAACGTCAGTGTGGGTATGAAAAGTTTTGCGGACAATAGCCTCTATTTATCGGCATTGATGTCGATTCTCTCCCGCTGGCAATCACCCTTTTCGAGATATCGATAGATGTCTCAACCTACTCCACCCTACCCTACATCTGCAAATAATATATGTATAAATGATGCCAAGTTTCTTCTCCCATTTTCATATACTCAGATTTAGACGCGACTTCGAGAATGTTGTAATAGGATGTTTTGTACAAAAAAAGTTAACTATGACATTCAAAAATTAATTTATGTATATACCATTTGTCACTTTACACAATGATGGACATACTTCTGTTTTCTCAACGAGAAGTAGTATATACGAAGCGATTTCAGGTTACTTTTTCTGGATAATAAACGTATCTGTTCCTGTTTTTATTTAAAAATGAATCTCTCTCTCTCTCTCTCTCTCTCTCTCTCTCTCTCTCTCTCTTTCTCTCTCTCTCTCTGTGTGTGTGCGTGCGTGCGTGCGTGCGTGCGTGCGTGCGTGCGTGCGTGCGTGCGTGCGTGCGTGCGTGCGTGCGTGCGTGCGTGCGTGCGTGCGTGCGTGCGTGCGTAACTGTAACCATTGACATTACGTTACAACGCATTTTTATGTCTGTGAAGTTGGCCCCCCTTTTTCAAAATTTGGAAAATTTTATTAGAGTTCTGGATTCCCCAGAAAGCATTTTTAACTTGAGTTATAGAATATAGAACGTTAAAATGTCATATACTATTACAAGTTTAGCACCAATCGCAGTTTTTAATATGGAATCTTCATAATAATTTGTAATCGAAGCTCCTCTGTTTCTTCCAGTAAATGTTTCTTTCCACAAATTTTCAAGATTTTTATCTTTTGGTTGAATGGCACGTAATGTAATCAATGCCTCTCTACAGGCATTGTCATTGTTCTCAGGATTTAATATTTTTTTTTTACACACTTTTTTGTGTTTTCTAAACTAACTTCTTAAGATTATTATACTTGTGCCAAAGTTTTCCGTTAGTAAAACGTTTCAATTGAGAGTTTCATTTCTTGGAACGAAATATAGGTATAGATGCTTTTTTGTATTTAAAAAGGCTAACAATTTGGGCTGTAGCCCATTTTTAAAATATTTTATAGTCTTTATTTTACAATAAAAAATAGAATGAAATAAATAAGTACAAAGCACTCTAAATTTCGAAGCTATAGGGGAGAACAGGGCGAAGTTGTCATTATTTTTTTGGTGCCGATTTTTAACAACAAAACAAATAATTTTAGTAAAATGTGGTACTTATATTGTTATAAAGAGTGAACCTTTGGCTACAAAATTTATACGGACATTTTTAGTCTACTTGGTCGCTTTGTTCAACTGGTATAGAGTGAAAAACGACAAAGGTGCAAAAATTGAAATGTCAAAATTGCCTAGGCGGAGTTGTCACTCCATTCTCGGATTGAATTTTAAATGAAAATTCATAATTCCGATCATGAAAAATGATAGGATACATTTTATTAATTATTTTTTAATAAAAAAATGGTAACATTAATTAAAAACACGATGGCGGAAAATAATTACAAGAAAAGCGCACACACTTATGTGCCCTACGCTTGCACGTTTTTCGTCAGCTCTATTCTGTCATCTCTGAGCACACACAGCACATATTATCCAAGTCCTCGCCGGAATCCGACCACTGCTGCTTCTTTGACTTTGATTTTCACCGGAAGTCTCCATGATATAGCTTGGTGACGACTTCGCCCCAGACACAAGTTTCAAGTTTGGGCGCTCATAAAATATTAGAAATTAATGAAAATAAAAATAACTTCACTGGATTTGTGTTCAGCATGCATTACTCTTTAGAATCACTTACTTTGAGATTCGGAGACACAATAATATTTAAGATATTAAAAATTTTCGACGCGCAAAAAATTTTACTTTTGACCTCCGAAAACACGTTTGCTTCGATAAGAATCACAACATGGCACATAACCTCACTAAACTCTGTTGATCACGTGGGCACCATAAGCCGCGTTTACAGTATTAATAATGGCGAGTTCACACAACATACAGATTTCGAAATGATTGCACAATGGCGACTTCGCCCCGGTCTTTCCTATAACTAAATACATTTATACATACTTCATAGATTTGCTAAGAAGCTTTTGAATAATTATCTGACATAATTTATTGTGATCTGATAGAGTTAATCGTGTTTGTGTCAATAATTTTTTACCGGCGCTTAATTCTGAGAGTAATTCTTTTAGATTTTAAAAAATATAAAATGAAACGGAACTGTATAATTGCTTAGTACTATCATATTTAATGGTGCAGGTTTGTATTATTATTATTAAACGGACAATTACAATTTCAACAAAGTAAGTAAATCGATTTGTTCTTTTCTACATTTTCTAAGAGAGAGTTAAGATTTAAAAAATCAAACAAAAACTACGAAAAGAAAATAGTCTGAGATGAACATAAACTTGATTAGTCAAGAAAGTAAGCATGAAAAGGTATACATGCCATTACGAAATTATGATATAGATAATGCATACCTTCCTACGATAAAAACATGTGTTTATCGACGAACTACTAGCTATACTAGTATTATCAGTAATATCAGTGCACTTGTATATGATAACACTATGCTATGTCCTCGGATTCATTTCAATGTGGTAACACTACGCTAAGATTATCGTCTGATTCACTTATATTCGTAATATCCTAAGGCAGTAATATTCACATTAAATGAACTTTACAATTTGAATAGAAAAGAAGATAAGAATAACAGATATTTTAATTTTATATGCCATTCTAAACAAAAAAAGATGAAAATTATACTTTACTTTTAAATATTAAATATACTTTTTATTAAAATAAAATATTGTAATTGTTTTACTGTGGAATTTTAAAATATACACTTGTATATATAATTTTTTAATTTTTATTGCACACCAAAACATATTATTAAAACAAATAAAATTATAAATCACGTTAGCTTACCAATATTGAGTTGTTAGCAACCGATGTCTGATTTCTACTTTGAAGCAATTGCTGATATAAGGAAAGAAAAATGTCTAACTAAGGGTATCATTTTCTTTATCATAGAATCAGGTATATTTAGAAATGCTTGCTCATCAATTTGCTCATATAAACAAATAAAACTAAAATACAATTGTTCTACATCAAGAGACACGGTAGTGTCTCGCGCCAAGTATACACGCGATTCGCGTTCTACATTAATATTTTAAAAGTATGATAATAACCTTTAAATTTTTTAATATATTGACACATTTTAAAAAGCTTTTTGACACTTTCCCCGTGAGTTCTAGCCCCGCTTATACATTGTCGGTTCGCCTCGTGTCGTATAAACGCCTACATTCGCCTAACTTTACACATCTATATAGTTATACACAAATTGTTTAATATAGATAGTTGTGTCATTAATTATTTCCTTTGTTATTATTACATGTGTATAGTAAAGCACGCTATGAGCCTATATACCAATATTTGTAAAATATTCTAATTGTACTGACTATACAAAATGGTTCATTTTTCTTATCATTCCATATTTGCAACCTCACTATATTTCTACTTCAAATGATTATAATTTTTGGTAAAAATTTTACATGGGTCAGTTATACTATCCCTAATGTAATTATCAACAACATTATGGTAACACTTACTATAAAAATGATATTCCTATATACAGGGTGCCCCAGAATTCTTGGTACTTTTTTCATATTTAGATAGAGCGAGCCAAACTGAGTCGAAAAGTCATGTACCAATTTGCAATTTTCGCAATAGTTGACGAGTTATTAATGATTAAAAATCGACGTATTAGCCCGCCCTCCGCCAAATCCAAGCGCGCGGCGAGATGCGGCCGCCCCGCGGTCGACGCGCGGGCAGTTGTTTACTACAAGCGGCGATGATTACGCACGAGCGGCGCGTAACGCCGGGCCCCTGTCTTAAGCGATGATAGTTTCTCGCCTTTTTTAAATAGAAATAAAATTTTCTAACAACATAGAAAATTTTTTTGTGCTTACGTATGTACATATGTGTGTACATGCATACACAAGAAAATATCAATTCTACTGCTTAAAAAAGCGATTACTCAATTTAGCTTTTTTTTTTTTAGTAAGTAACGGTTGTCTTTAAGCAAGAATATTTTCTTGATAATAGTCTTAATAGTCCGAGAGCCCACCGCAAAAATTTGGGTCCATCGCTTTTATGGATAAATTTACTTGCAAAAGGTAGTTTATAAGTCGTATTATCATAAACGATTGTCAGCCAAACTCGTACCCCCTGCGTTATGAGCAATAAAAATTTATTAACAATTGGATTTCTAAGCGATTTGGGTCCATCGCTTTTATGGACGAAACTTGTTTTATTCGAAAGGGCATCAAATTCCCTTTCAGAAAATACCCGGCTGATTTGCCGTGGCCCCTGCAAAACCCAGGCTGATCATGATTTTTGACTAACGCGCGAGTCAGATCGAGCGTGGCGTTTGAAATGCGCGCCGTAAACAAGGACAGAGCGTCACGCTTTTATTTATACTTTGGATACTATCCAATATCATAAATTTTTAAAGATCATAATTGTTGTTATTGTTATTATTTAACGTTTATGATATTATAATATTGTGTAGGGATTAAGAATATTTTTGATTTTCTTTATCATTCATATTATTATATTATATATGTTAATTATATACTTTTATCATTTATCATAGTTAAAAATATCATATTTCCAGATAAAAAGTATGGAACTGTCAGAGAACGTAATGTAAATTGGAATTTTGTCGAATATTTCCAAGTTTTTTACATTTTTTTATAATTAATTGAATTTTAACAAAATCATAGCAAATACTACACGGAAAAAAATAAACTGTAAAAAATCGTCAGAAATCTGATGACTATTTACAGTTTATTATGTAACTCGGCCACGGGTAATGATAAACTCGTAATTTTTCAATAAAATAAATGAGATACTACTAACACGTCAAATGAATTTTTGATATGCACATCAATGCTTTTTTTACAGTGTATAATAATATTAATATATATTCAAACAGTAAGATTAGGTTCATACATCAATTTATAATAAAAATTCAGTAAAATGACTAAATTACAGTGCTAAACAGTATCTTTTATTGATAATTTTATTATTTTTTACATATCATTTTTTCCGTGTAGTATTTGCTATGATTTTGTTAAAATTCAATTAATTATAAAAAAATGTAAAAAACTTGGAAATATTCGACAAAATTCCAATTTACATTACGTTCTCTGACAGTTCCATACTTTTTATCTGGAAATATGATATTTTTAACTATGATAAATGATAAAAGTATATAATTAACATATAAAATATAATAGTATGAATAATAAAGAAAATCAAAAATATTCTTAATCCCTACACAATATTATAATATCATAAACGTTAAATAATAACAATAACAACAATTATAATCTTTAAAAATTGATGATATTAGAGATAGTATCCAAAGTATAAATAAAAGCGTGACGCTCTGTCCTTGTTTACGGCGCGCATTTCAAACGCCACGCTCGATCTGACTCGCGCGTTGAGTCAAAAATCATGATCAGCCTGAGTTTTGCAGGGGCCAGGGCAAATCCAGCCGGGTATTTTCTGAAAGGAAATTTGATGCACTTTCGAATGAAACAAGTTTCGTCCATAAAAGCGATGGACCCAAATCGCTTAGAAATCCAATTGTTAATAAATTTTTATTGCTCATAACGCAGGGGGTACGAGTTTGGCTGACAATCGTTTATGATAATACTACTTATAAACTACCTTTTGCAAGTAAATTTATCCATAAAAGCGATGGACCCAAATTTTTGCGGTGGGCTCTCGCACTATAAATTGTACAAATTTTAGAAAGAGTCTTTATTATGTACTCGAAAGAAGAATTTATACTTCTTCAAAGAACACAATAAAATTTTATCAAAGAAAAGTCAAAATAATAAATAAAATAATATGAGGACCCTCGAGATTGAAATAGGAGAAGGCTATGAGGGTCAAACGCAGATCACAGTGCGTAATATCAGAAATAAGTGAATTATTCGTCGTTTTGATACATTACATCGATCCGTACGTTTCGGCTCAGTTTTGAGCCATCTTCAACGGTAGTTACAGAAATTAAGTTACACGTTCTCCGTACCGTATGGTGAGTTTACTGATTCAAAGTATCAGAAACATAGACCAATTGATCCATATCTGTAAATTTGTTTAATTAATGTTGAGATATTAAAAAGATCCCTTAGGAAACTCACCATTCGGTCTGAAAAACATGGAATACAGAGCCATGCGTATTATACATAATGAATATCTACTCTCTGCGAGAAGACTTGACGATCTTGTCGACACGACACACAATAATATGAAAGGTCTTGCAAGAAGAGGCATGTCGTAGGCCAACACACCGGCGAGGATTATAACAAAGCACGATTTGACACCGTCACAATATTGCATGTACCAATAGTAAAACCCCGATTTGCCAACGACCAAAGTTCATGAGCATGGATTACAATTTGCTCAAAACCGTGACATATGCATGATGCAAAATATCCGTGTCATTTTGAGACGGTGTCAAATCGTGCTTTGTTATAATCCTCGCCGGTGTGTTGACTTACGACATGCCTCTTTTTGCAAGACCTTTCATATTATTGCTGTGCATGTGTCGTGTCGATAAAGATCGTCAAGTCTTCTCGCAGAGAGTATTCATTATGTATACATGGCTCTGTATTCCACGTTTTTCAGACCGAATGGTGAGTTTCTTAAGGGATCTTTTTAATATCTCAACATTAATTGAACAAATTTACAGATATGGATTAATTGGTCTATGTTTCTGATACTTTGAATCAGTAAACTCACCATACGGTACGGAGAACGTGTAACTTAATTTCTGTAACTACCGTTGAAGATGGCTCAAAACTGAGCCGAAACGTACGGATCGATGTAATGTATCAAAACGACGAATAAATCACTTATTTCTGATATTACGCACTGTGATCTGCGTCTGACCCTCATAGCCTTCTCCTATTTTAATCTCGAGGGTCCTCATATTATTTTATTTATTATTTTGACTTTTCTTTGATAAAATTTTATTATGTTCTTTGAAGAAGTATAAATTCTTCTTTCGAGTACATAATAAAGACTTTTTCTAAAATTTGTACAATTTAAGACTATTATCAAGAAAATATTCTTGCTTAAAGACAACCGTTACTTACTAAAGAAAAAAAAAGTAAATTGAGTAATCGCTTTTTTAAGCAGTAAAATTGATATTTTTTTGTGTATGCATGTGCACACATATGTACATACGTACGCACAAAAAAATTTTCTATGTTGTTAGAAAATTTTATTTCTATTTAAAAAAGGCGAGAAACTATCATCGCTTAGGACAGGGGCCCGGCGTTACGCCGCTCGTGCGTAATCATCGCCGCTTGTAGTAAACAACTGCCCGCGCACCGACCGCGGGGCGGCCGCATATAACCATAATTATTATACTATATCTTTATAGTTCCAATTATTATACATTTTTCTCTCAGCGTACAGTTAAAGCTCTCTTTTCTGCGAGTTCTTTACATCTTTTGCCGATGAATATCTTCGAGTGTACTCGACGCGGAATTGGGTCATCGTTATATTTCTCCTTTTTTTTCCGTGTTCATTCCGAAAGACACGGTTGTTCTGCGGAAGAAGGCTCGTAACAGCCGCGAGCTTTACGGAATGATGCTACATCGCGCGCGGTGGACCGGTTTTCTGGTGTTGCACACAGTCCCTCATCGGTTCTCATGCAGAGTCGCTTTATGTACGCGAGAGAGGTAACGCCAAGCAATTTAAACTGGTCGTTACACCCTCCTAGAAGGGGAGTTCCAGTGCACTATGTCATCGTTTCTCGATGACGGCGAAAAAACAATAACTACGAGCGACGTATGCATAGAGCGGCTCTTGGAATCCAGCCTGTGAGTCCAACACCCGCAAATCGACGGTTGACTCTGGACGAAAGCGAGTTCGCAAATAACAATTAATAATACTGTTGGTGAGGCTCTTCGAAAGAGACGGATGATGTAATGAAATTGTTTCTTTCCGGAGCCTGTTGAGTACACTCGTTGTAATTTTTAAAGGAGACGCACGAAACTGACGACATTGTGACGGATCTCCCAGATTCCGTTCCTATATATGTTAGACCAGTCTAAAGATAGTGATCGATTTTGTTTCGTTATCTTATCGATTAACAACCAAAGCATTCATATTGCAATTTATAATATGAGTTTATTTTTATTTATTATACATTTTTAACGGGTAAAAATTACCGAAGGATTCACCAGAGATATCATTCGCTTTAAATTCGCGACAGATAAATCTCCAGCCGCCGGCGAGATTTATACAACTGCACAAAGCTGCAGCGCTTTAAATTACAGCACGCTGCACTCCATTTGCTTGTCCCCTCCTTCTCTCTACACGCGTGAAATGCTTTTAAAGCGCAATCGTTCGTACGTTGACTCGGCGGAACGATTACGTCGGTTGAGGCGTCTCAATAAGTAAGAGAGCGAGAATCTTTTCTCAAATGTACCTCATATCAGGATTACGTTTCTCATATTTGGCGCGATAATCCTGCTAAACCGACCCAGGTTTCTTAAAGAAGAAGAAACATATATAAGCACCATGTTTTCGTTCGGAAGGAAAACCCCTTTCTGCAAAATTCATTTCTGTCGCTACCTGTCTTGAGGTGATAGTTATAAAGCTTTATATTTAGATGAGAACAAAGCGTTTGTTTTATTTTATGATCTACATCCGCGCGAAATAAATAGGAGTGGGTATGTTTTGAGTGGAGTTAACCGTGCAGAATATAATTTTTTATCCCAGTTAACAAAAGCTCGGTAAAAATTCAAATAAAGTGGAGCAAAGTAGAGGAGCTGTTAAACTGGTGATTTAGATTCATTAGCGAAAACGCCGCGAACTTAATGACGCAACGGAGACGGTTGACGGTCTTTTCTCTGCCTTGACCTTACGCACGCTGTGTTTACGAGTCGCCGCGCATACACTCGGATTATCTGATTCATTCGTATTTCACGATTGGCGTCCAAGAGTAACGGAACGCGTAGCATACCGTGGTTTCCTGTAGCGTTCCTTTACGTCTCGAAACGCTAAGCGATCGTTAGTTAGGCGGCCAGTCGCCTTTTCTAATTGCGTAAGACAACTAAAATATTTAATGACACTCGACAGAGATATTTGACAAGGAGATATTTGCCTAATTCAATGCTTCTGTTTTAAAAATTTTGATTATAATCTGCAATCAATTTTTTTTTAGCATATAAATATTATATATTAATATTAAAATTCACTTATTTTTTACGCATTTGTTATCCATTTACCTAAATATGTATATTAAATAATAATATGTAGATATATAAGTTTGCTAAAATGATATTTTAACCCTTTATTGCATAAAGTTTTTTGTTGAATATATCTTGCTGAATCAAGAGACACTGTAGTGTCTCGCGCCAAGTACGCGCGGAGCGAGACCGACTGTGACTCTTTTACGCGACGCGACGAGTTGCGAGGACCCGAGATTTTGAGTGATCAATAAATGACTAAACGGATCAAGTTCAGACTAATCTCAATCGATAGCTTGGGGTCGAATTCTATGACAAAAGTGTTTTTATTTTTCCTCTACGTACTCTACGAGCGGAGATTTTGTGATGCAAAGTCTGAAGTGTGTAAATTTTTATTAAGATACGTCATTGTCGTCAGAACGTCACTTTCACTTTTGCACTACAGCGCTAATTGCGCGTCTTTTTCACTTTTTCGACGCTAGCGGTGCTATTATCGCTAATTTCGTATTTTAAGAAACGTCGTCGTTTTCGTCGTTGGACAAAAATGGCGTTTGTACCTTTCCATTTTTTGATACGAGAGGGCAGTGATACTCGTGCAGGCCGTGCACTGCGTGTATGTATGTACTGTTACCTCTTTAATTCTTTGTGATTAAAATGATTCTTTGGAATATTACAATATAATTTTGTTAAGGAGAATTAAGAAGCTATTACCACTTGGGTTAGGATAGGACTCTTGAATGGGAACAAAAAGATATGTACCACTTGGGTTTTATTTTTTTAAAGTAGTTGCACAACAATTATTTTTCAAAGCAATATATATATATTCTCTTTGCAATTGGCGCAATTTAAAGATTTCACATTTTTTCTTTAAATACATGTCACTTGAGTTGAGTTAGGTAACATAATTTTGTGATATAATAATTTTGTTAAGGGAGAAATTAAAGCTACTACCACTTAGGTTAGATTTTTGGATTTATACATATCACTTAGGTTAAGCTATAGGTAACGTAATTTTGTAGTGATATCATTTGGTTAAGGAGAAATAAAGCTACTGATTAGGTTGGATTTTTGAATTTACAAAATACATTGCGTGTACTTGGCGCCTTTTTTAAATCTTTTTTGAAAAAGATTATTAATATACGGAGATTTTTGGGATTGCTAATTGCAAATCTGAAATTGAAATTTAATAAGTCAAAATGGCAGAGATTCAATATGGCAGCCAAATTGAAAAAAGATAAACTATGGTTTATTTACGTATAAAATTTTATATGTATGAGTTTTTTAGACTTTTATTATAAATCTGCTGCCAAAATTTAATAATACAAAATAGCGAATCTAATATTGAAGAAATTTTTGCTACTTTTTAACACGAAAAAGTCTAATATAAATAAATAAAAAATACCTACATATATAGGTAGGGGAGACCAGGGCTAGAAGTCACACGGTAAGTTGTCACAAAGCTTATATTTCACCCAATCTCACCTAATAGATTGAGTGGAATATTCTTCTTTATAGTGTAAGTTGCTCCTATCGTGTTAGTCAGGTGTACGAAATAGCTCGTTTCAAAAACATCGCGTGATATTTACGAGCACTTTTTAAAAATTGGAAGTCGTGAGTAAATTTTTCTTGCCTCGATTTTTATTGTTTTGTTGGTTTTTGAAATTACTAGTCGTAATTCTTTTTTTGGTCATAAGAAATATTATAGTTTTAGATAATTTTTTCTGTATTTAGTTAACCGTCATTGCAACATCCCTGGTAGAAATGTCATGCATTTTTTTAGCAGTTACTGGACAGTTTATTAACTTCTGTCTAATAACTGAGAAGTAAAACTACTTGGGATTCCAATCAAGATGTAACGCTTTTCTTTCAGTTACTGCGTACAAAAGATGTGCAAAATTTGAACTCATTTACTGAACAATAACAGGACAGCTAGTAAATGAACAATTCAATTGATTAATAAGCAAACCTAATAATGATCAAGAAATGGACAGTTTTGCCTTAGTAATATTTTATTGCTAAATGTAAAATTTTGAGGTTAGTCATAATGCAGGAAATCTTTCATGCGTAATATATATTATACTAAAAGTAGCGGTATATAATACATATTATATACCGATGATGTTTTGCAGTATGACACTCTCATTGACCTTATTTTTATATTCGGATTGCATATATTATGAACACCTTTACATTTTTCTTCAAAAATTTCATTTTTAACCCTCAATTAGCACACCTCGGTTGGGCCACCTCAAATGCCACATTAGTGTGATTTGAGATTTTGACAACTTTTAACTGTCGTATCTCAGTCATTTTCAATAAAAATTTATGTAAAATTTTCCTGGCAATCGAGTAGTGCACTTTATTTTAGGAAAAAGAAATGATTTTTATATAAAAAATTAAAATATATAAAGTGCTGAACGAAAAAAAGTGGTGCAAACACATGTGTGCTAATTGAGGGTTAAGGATTAGTTTTATATATAAGTTTTACTTTTTATATCATTAATATTATTATTATCAGAATATTTTGCTCACCTCTAATCATAACCTTATTAGTTGTCATTTCTGATACTGAATAAAACTCTATCAAGTTCTTGTCCATTTCCTACGCAGTATTGTTACATTAATATGAGAATGCAGTAATACTAGACAGTAACTGGAAGGGTGTCTAGGAAAACTGCATACATTTCTACCAGGGATAGTTTATAAATATAGTCCTCTTTGTTCAAAATGGCCGTTCATGGTAAGTTGTCTCAAATGAGATGGGATTCAAAGTTTATGAGAATTATTATTCTTTTATTTACTCAAAGTTTATGAAAGTATTACAAAATTTATGAGAATCATTATTCTTTCATTTACTCTAAGTTTATAAGAATTATGTTACAAAGTTTATGAAAATTATTAATTTTTCGTTTAATTCATGCTGCAATATATTATTAAGTTAAATTTACCAAAAAAACTGGCACTAACTTTAAAAATATTAAAACAAGAACTATTGTTGTATGTTTCTTTTATATGAAAGATACATGACAATAAATCCAGAGTTATGTGACAACCAACCCTGGGTATGGGGTAAGTTGTCACATTTGCGCGGTTTTGCTTAGAATTAAATAACTTTTTTGTGTAAATATACAAGTCTAATCTTTTTTTTTTTACACCTAAAGGATGTAGCTACATTATAAAGTAGTATACGATATTATAAAATATTGCTAACATTTTTTTAAAATCAGTATTTGAAAAGTGTGACAACTAGGTCTCCTCTACCGTTAATATGAATTAAATATAAATAATTTTTCAAAATTCTTACAGAATAAGTATCAAATTCCGCTGGTAAAAAAATTGTATTTTAAAAGTGAAAAGTGATATAAATTATCAGTGGCAAAAGCAAAAAGACGGAAAAATACATATTTATGTTACGTTCAGGTACACATACAAGTCTTAGAAACATAACGATACGACAAATATGTTATACAAGTCAATTATGAAATACGTAAAAATATTATTATATATAATTAAAATTATATTATTATGAGAAATACGAAAAACTGCGAAAAAATAGGTCTTCAAGTAGGGACACTATGCTACAAAGAGTTAATAACAAAACGTAAGCTGTAATTCAGTGGATGAGTAAATTTCTTTTCTCATATTCTCGAGAACACAATCTTCCTCAAAGGCAGTCCATGAAGGAAAGATCGTTCTCTTCCTGGTCGCCGCTGGTCAACGCAATTTTGTTGTCCTTCGAATAACGGTCGATGTTTAACACTCCGGTTACTTCCGGCCGGAAGTGTATAAGACTGCGGTAGCGGAAGCCACTATCGTGGTTGGCGGGCATACAATATCGATCGCTTCTCCACGGCGCGGCGGCGTGGCGATGCGATGTTATCGCCTCACAGTGCTCTTTCGCGCATTTCGCGTACGAAGTACGAAGCACTTTAAAGTCAAAGTAACACGCGGAATAGCCGGTGGATTTGCTGGCAGCTGTATCACGGAACAAATGTCGGTCTTTTCCGCGAAGCAGCAAGTCTTGAAATCGTGAAACGCAAATGCGTCTTATCTTTGTTCGCCTTCAATCGAATCGGAAATGAAAACTAGGATAACGGAGCCATAATTTCACTTCTTAATTTAAGTTAATTGAACGGAAAACGCACATTATTATTATTACTATATTGCTTCCTCATAGAGGAAGCTTTGTTTTCGTGAAATCGTTTACGGATTTTTGTTTGCGTATAAAGTTGGATCTAGTCATCCAAATTTAAATTAATTATATATGAAATAGGGGTAGAAGAAACCAAAGAAGAGATTGGTTTTGGAGTTTTTTATGCCAATATGTTCATATTGTTGTAAAAGGTCAAAATATCGCATTAAAAAAAATGTATGTATGTGTGTATGTACAGATTTGATGTCCGTGGTTGCTCTAACTTCCGCAAATATTGAGATATCGGGCTGTTTTTTTTTTTTTTTTTTTAATTGATAGAGTATTATTCAAGGAAGGTTGGTATTGAATTTAGTGATGATCGGTAAAGGGGTTCTTTTTAAAAAAAATTTTGACTTTTTTTTAGAAATGTCCGTGGTTGCTCTAACTTCCGCAAATTTGGAGATATCGATCTATTTCTAATTTTATTACATTTTTCAGTCTTTTCTACCCCTATTTCATATATTTAAAACTTGAATTCGGTTAATTAGTTCCAGCGTTATAGACATTTTGGTAAATTTGGCACATATATACACACATACACACATACAGACATTTTATAGTTTTTAAGTGTGCAAGTAGAACCCTTTGCTCACAAAGCTTCCTCTATGAGGAAGCCAAAAAAATAAATACTAATAATTATACATAAAATAAAATAAAAGCTTTCTCATATACATTAAATTTATACATTAAATAAAATAAGTTTCCTGTAATAATGAGGAAGCAATGTGCAAGTTTATAATTTGCACCCTTTTTATTAAATTATTATTATTATTACTATTACACTGTTTAACAAAAAAAAATGCACAAAAAACTAGTTGTTTCTGGTAGTTTTGTTTCCTCATAGAGGAAGCTTTGTTTTTGTAAATCTCGTGTATGGACCTTTGATCGCGTATAAAGCTATAAGGTCTAATCAACCAAATCTTAAAGAATTACATATGAAATGGGGGTAGAAAAGGTCGAAAAAAAATTATTTTTTTAGTTTTTGATGCCAATCCCTTACAGAAATTTAATACTGTAAGTGATTATTTGGCTAGTGATTATAATTACTTATTTCGAGTATTAAAAGTACTGTTTTTAATGATTTTAATACTCAAAATAAGTAATTAATTACTAGCCAAATAATCACTTACAGTATTAAATTTCTATAAGGGATGTGTTCTGAATGTTCTAAAACGTTGAAAAATTACATTTAAAAAATGTCCGTGTGTGTGTGCGGCGTATGCGCGTGCGTGCGTGCGCGTGCGTGCGTGCGTGCGTGCATGCGTGTGTGTGCGCGCGCGTGTATGTGCGTGTACATATTTATCTATAACTCAAAAACTAATCAACCAAATGTTAAAGAACTATATATGAAATAGGAGTAGAAAAGATTAAAGAATATAGTCGCATGCGCATGCGCATCTATGCCTATAACTATAGATATTTGAGTTGTTACTTTCACCCCGCGTTACTTTTGACCCCACTCTACCCTATATTAGTTTTTTAGCAAAATACATAACCGCACACACAATTTCTGCCGTAATAAATTATAATATCCTTCTAAAACACACTTTGCCTATACTTTATATAAAATTCGTAACTTCGATATTGAATATCTCGACTTTGGTATCGGCACTTTGGTTCTTACAATTGAGGAGGTGTATAGATAACACTATTACGAGCATATAATACAAAGTTCAAGCAAATACATAGAAAATCGATTAACCGATGAACGTTCTTAAAGGAAAGTTAGTATTGAATTTGACGATGGTAAAAGGGTTCTTTCTTTAGGTATAAAATTTTGAATTTTTTGAGAATGTTCGTGGTTCTAACTTCCGCTAATTTTGAGATATCGGGCTATTTATAATTCTATTATTTATATTTTTCAGTCTTTCTTCTGCCCCTATTTCATACCTATGTAAACTTAGCACCCGACTTTCATATATATTATGACTATTTCATATACATATAATTCTTTCAGATTTGGTTGATTAAACCCAGCTTTATATACGCGATCAAAGGTCCGTATACGAAGTCCATATATGGACCATACAGCCTGAACTCCCAAAGTCAACATTGATTTGACATTGCATCGATTGTAAAACCCTACTTGGACTAAGCTGGACTCTCTATCAATTCATAAAAAGGTTAAATTTAAAATTTTTAAAAATGTGCAAATTAGAAACTTGTTTCCTCATCATTACAGATCGCTACCCTTGCTCCTATTTTATTTTGCTCATAAAGCTTCCTCTATGAAGAAGCCAAACTAATATAAATACTAATAATTATGCATCAAATAAAATACAAGCTTTCTCATAAGAGGAGCTTTGTGAGCGAAATAAAATAGGAGCAATGGTAGCGATCTGTAATGATGAAGAAGCAATGTGCAAGTTTCTAATTTACACATTTTTTTTAAATTATGCTCCTGTTTTGGAATGCGCTGAATACGATCCCGTTTACAAAATTACTCTATCACGTCACAATTTTAAGAAAAAACTTCGCCAAAATAGGTCATTAGCGCACAACATTGAATTATATGCCATTTTGTAGGTATTGTTGTGTACCTACATCATTAGAAAAATAAGTTTAGGTGGGCGTTACCGGTTCAATTACCAGTCTTAATACCTATTCATTACTCACCGTCATAACTGTCACAAAATGATATAAAAATATTTTTCACATGCACTGATGGCAGCTTGATTCTTGCATTTGAGTGTTCTTTTTTTTCCGAACTGGCCGCAAGCAGTCGACTTATTTAGCCGAACAAACCAATAAGTTTGTTTACCGCCATCACTACGGGAAAGTACCCTGGGCGCAAGGAAGTCTGGGTAATATTATAAAATACATTATTTTATGTAAATCTAGTGATATTATAATATTTAAGTTAAATAGTGTAAAGTTTTTAGTGCCAATTAGCTAATATTACAATATGCAAAATTGACGCCCCAGAAAGTATCTTTCTCACGTTTTTGAGACTTGAGACTATATTATTGTTATTTTTATCAACATCTTCTACAAATGCATATAAAGTCAAATGTGTGTGTTCATGGCCCTTTAATAAAGGTTCTTTGCAGTTAAAATTGCAAAAATGGGCTATTATGTCAATATGGCGGGTATCAAAAGTAAGAATTTGAACATTAATTTTGATATTTGCCATATTGGTTCTGCCATTTTTAATTTATCATCTTTGACATCAGATTAATTTTCAACGACCTGAAAAATTTTTAAGATTGAATAACATAATTTAAAAATATTTTGTAGATTTTTAATGGTTGCAACTTTGACGCAATAGACTCTGTGTTAATCATCAACATCTTTTTAACCATAATCGACACAACAAATTTGTTTTAAGGTAGTTCTCTTATCCTTATACTAGAGAAAATCGATTTTCTATAGATTTTCTTGAAACTGTGAATATACGTTAATTTAGGTGTGGTTTATGCGTGGTATAAATTTCAGTACCTTCTCCGGTATAAAAAATCAAGATACTGAGCCTCAAAGTTTCAATTTTTACCAAAAAAAATTTTTAAATTTAATTTTTTTAATTTTGGCATTTTTTCCTTATAGAACTCGACGAGAGGAGCAACTTTGGTCCTCTTGGCCAACCTCGTATCTCTTACCGTTTGGCCTGGAAAACCTTTTCATTAGTAAAAGTTGAAACTTTGAGGCTCAGTATCTTGATTTTTTATACCGGAAGAGGTACTGAAATTTATACCACGCATAAAGCACACCTAAATTAACGTATATTCACAGTTTCAAGAAAATTTATAGAAAGTCGATTTTCTCTAGTATAAGGACAAGAGAACTACTTTAAGGGCTGAAAATCCCAACAACATATTTCATTTTGATTACAATTAAACTTCTCCAACACGTCACATATTGTATAGTTATAAGATAGCCCATTTTTACAATTTTAACTGCTCAATATTGTGATGTAATAGAGCATTTGGCAGGAATGTGACCAAATTGATCCCGTGAGGGATTGGGAATCATCTTAATCAAAAAGAAGAAGGAGAAGCAATTTGACAAACGGGATCGTATTCAGCATCCAAGAAACTACCGGAAACGACTAGTTTCGTTCTTGTGCTCGAAAAAAAGTAATTTTTTGTTGTGTTGTAAATAACAATAACAATGTTATTGTTATTAATATTAGATTGTTAAAATATGAGACCTACCTTTGGTTTCAAGCCGAATAAAATAGGAATAAGTGAATAAAAATCCCGATTAAAGCGATCGAAATGTATAGTGCCATAAACATTAATATAGCTTGTATTATACTCTTAAGAAAATACGTGTATTTCTCTCTCGAAATTATGTAAAACAGTTAATCCTTTCGGCAGCGACCGGGACGCGAACAGCTCTCCAGTGGCCGAAGCGTCGATCAGGTCGATCTGCCGATATACGCAATTCGGCCGAGAGCTAGGCACTCGACATTCAACGCCTTCAATTATTACGTAATAAAACTCAATAACAAAAACATTTAAACAATTTGTCAACAGAAACATTTCAAGTTAACATTTCAAGTTGCTCGGCCGCAGTGAGCAGCATGTGGACAGTGACTATAATCACTGCTCGGCCGCAGCGAGCAATATAATGGACAGTGACTATAGTCACTCTCCGTACTGAAAGAGTTAATAGCTAACAGCTAATGCCGTTTAGATTCTCGAGGAATCCAAGCGCCCGATAAATGCAATAAGGAAATATCGATTATTCTCTTATTCTTTGCAGATCCAAACGAAACGTGAGTTATTCTTCAAGGGCGACAGCACGGGGATAATTTCATCGCCGTCAGTGCCGTCGGTGCCGCCACCGCAGCCGCCGACACAAACCCCCGGCTCTCAGGTGAACAATTTGTCGTCGGTGGCGAACGCCACGACAGCTAGCAGCAGCCTCACGTCTCCGAACACGGCGCCGGTATATTCGAGCGGGGCCCTGACTGGGCTCAACGCAAAATCGCGGCTACCGGCCGCAGCAACGACAATCTCGAACGACGCCTCGGAGGACAGCAACAGGCGCGAATCGGCACGTACCGCGATCTCCTCCAAAGAAGACAGCAACAAGGAGACTAGTCTGCTGCACCATGCGCGACCCACTCCGCCCACCAAACCCAAGGAGCTCGACGGCTACGTCGGCTTCGCGAATCTCCCCAACCAGGTCTATAGGAAGGCCGTAAAGAAGGGCTTTGAATTCACCCTCATGGTCGTAGGTCAGTGATAGTTTGTAATAAAAATTCCGATAAGTTGTTCGCACGATTAAATCATTTTGACACGAATTGTACCTACAAGTTATTAATGACATAGTTGTATTAATATGGATTTGATAATTTGTGGTTTAATTGTAACCGGGAATTATTACTCTCGAGAGTAATAAATCAACCGACATTTATGCTTTGTAAAATATGCAAACGCGTACACGAGAATTTCTTTTAAACCAACGTTTGTTCGAATGGATCGATAAGACATAATCGCGGTGGCTGTGGAAGCACGGAGTACTATCGAGGTCGAATCTCTGTTCGCGGCGGGAAACGCGATCTCACTTCACGGGAGCTAGGCATTAAAATGCCTATTATGCGGCAACGGAAGAACAACGGCCATCTGTCTCGCGAGAGCTAGACCGGGAAAAGGACAAAGGAATCCGTTTCTTTGGTAGTTGCAGCGGTATTCCCATTTCGGGAATATCATCTCGCGATGCAACCTCCCATCTGCCGAGCACGTGCGAGTTTTTCTCTTTCTCTCTCGTTTAGTTCTCTCCTCGTTCGTCAGATCAAGGTTGTCGCCGAGGTTCAGCGGTTCTCACGCACATGCTCGTCCGCGGAACACACTCAATTCCGACCTTCGTCGACGAATCCTCCCGTCGAATCCTCTCTCTACGTCGATCTCGTCGTTATTTATTGCAAATTATCAGTGGTCAATTTGCGGCAATAACGCATCGCGTAGTGACTTTGCGACTTTGCCGATTGAAAAAAGCCATAAATCGTTAATTGCAGCCTGTGTTTCCTTCTCTCTGCCGCTCTTAAATTTATCACTTGGCTCCGATTTTCTCAACGGGTAGAGCAGTGTAATTGAAGGCCGGTAACATGAGAATATGACGTATTTGTCCAGTTATCTATATTTCTTATGACAAATGATAAAGAGGCTTTTATGAAATAAAATTAGTGTGTGCCTGAAAATATATTATATGCAATAATGACACGGAAGACATTTTAAGAATTGGCCGGGAATTCGAGAAGGAGGCGGTGACAAAAGTGCTGACTAAACAGTCGATCTTGAACAAAGCGCATGCACGCGGGTGTGAAAGAGTGTCATTGGGTCTGGAGAAATTTGAGACCGTGGTCTGCTACGTGCAGGGGCTATTATTAGCCAGCAAGCGGAGCCATTCCTCCGTAAATAGAGCAATTCAAGAGCTTACTCTTGGCTGAAGGCGTAGGCGCGGCACTTCGCCTGGTTCAAGGTTTGCGCATTAAGAGGTGGCATTCGTTTCATCTCATTTCATTTCGGTCACCATTACCGAATTTATTTGACCGCGGATCCATTAGATCCCCGTGGGACATCTTATTGTTAGAAATGTCCATTGTAAATACTTGGACTGAGATTAATGATCGTTGTCTCGATGACGTTTAATAACTAGGAAGTTCTTGAAGTTGTTCTTGAAGATTGCAACTTTTAGATGCATTAACTTACAGAAAATATTTATGAAACAATATCCTTGCAGAAAGGATATATTTTTTGAAAGAAATTAATTGATATATTTTAGTTAATATATTTCAATTGATTTATTTCAATTGATATATCTTAATTGATATATTTAAAATTTTTTAATATCGCACGATTAATTAATAAATATTTTTTAGAATATTTCTATAATTATAACTATAGAGTGTACATTTCTGTAAATGATTAATCACATTATGTGAGTCATTAAGATATGTATTTTGGTACGCTGTAATTATATATAATTTGCGTCAAAATTTCTCTCATTCAATTTTTTTAATTTAAAAAATCTTGCACAAATTAAATTATCCCAAGATTACATATATCTATCAAAGCATGCTAAAGAGTCTTTTAAATTTTTTATAGGGGAGTCGGGTCTCGGAAAATCCACCTTGATTAATTCCATGTTCCTGGCGGACATATACAGTGCCGAATATCCCGGACCTAGTCTCAGGATAAAGAAGACAGTTGCCGTGGAAACTAGCAAAGTGTTACTGAAGGAGAATGGCGTCAATCTTACTCTCACGGTCGTTGATACCCCTGGTTTCGGTGACGCTGTGGACAACAGCAACTGGTACTACATCCACTGACAAAGCGATAAAAAAAGCTCGCGATTAAATTCCATTAAATCCATCCGTCTTTGGACAGCTTACTTAACATCATCTATTTTTGTCCAGTTGGGTGCCAGTAATCGACTACATCGAGTCGAAATATGAGGAGTTTCTCAATGCGGAATCCCGCGTGACGAGACGGCAGATCCCAGACAGTCGAGTGCATTGCTGTCTCTACTTCGTCGCGCCCTCTGGTCACGGATTGAAGCCACTTGATGTGGAGTTCATGCAGCGTCTCCACGACAAAGTTAATATTATACCTGTTATTGCTAAGGCAGACACCATGACGCCGGATGAGTGCGCACACTTCAAGAAACAGGTATAATTCGTTTACAATACATTACAATAAAAAAAAAAGAAAAAATCTCGTTTGTCTGAAAAGTATAGGAGATATAAAAGTAATACATCACACATTCAGAAGTTATTGTAAAAATCTTTAAGACTATCTTTTAATTTAATAGATAAATCTGTAAATAAAATATATTTAAAAGCAGTCCAATAAGTCTAAACTTCTTTTCATGTATTTTTCTTTGTAAATTATTAATTTAATTATTGTCTCACTTTCCAGATCTTGAATGAGATTGCGCAACACAAAATAAAAATCTACGAGTTTCCGGAGGTCGAAGAGGAAGAGGACAACAAATTCCATAAATTATTAAGGGACAGAGTGCCATTCGCAGTCGTGGGAGCGAATACAGTCGTCGAACATGATGGGAAGAAAGTGCGAGGAAGAAAATATCCATGGGGAATTGCAGAAGGTACATACATATTTTTGAATCGAAATAATTGGACGATAATTTATATTACTGGATAAAAATTATCATTTAGTTAACTACAGAATAGCTCGTCCAGCTAGTTTTTATATCTTCAAATTTTCCATTTAAACGTTTAACTTTTTTAAACGTTTACACTTTATTTCACTTCTGTTATATCTAGTTTAAGAGTTTCTTTGCGCGCTCTTACACTATCTATACTAATATAAAATAAATAGCATGTAGAAAATAAAATGAAATAGATAAATAAACATCTAAAGGTCATTCGAATCTTAGAAATATGATCGGTATATTCTTTCTTTATATGTATAAACTGTATATATCGTTTTTTTATCATTTGTTTCTATTTCATTTCCGTGCGAAGTTGAGAATCTAGAACATTGCGACTTCATTGCGCTCCGAAACATGGTAGTAAGAACGCACGTGCAAGATTTGAAGGACGTGACAAATAACGTGCACTACGAGAACTTCAGGTGTCGCACCTTGGCCGGTCTAGGCGTAGACGGCAAACCAACAAAGGCCTCAAATAAGTAAGTATCAATTCATGGGATTTCTCATTATTCGTTTGATTACTGTATTAGAATAGTTTTGTCGAAAAGTAGATGTGTCTTGTTTTCTGTCGAAATAGATAAATCGAGCGTTATATAGTTTAATGAAGAAAAAAATAAAATGTGCTAATTATTCATGTAGATATATAGAGTCAATCCGATCATTCGTCGCTAGAGTCAAGTGATAAAAACTACAGCCCCAAAAACAAGTGTCTATGACAGCCGTTTAGTCTTATATCGGCGTAATGCGGTCTAATTTATTAATTCACCTGTCCCTAAGTGGCGCAATATTAATGTTATTGCCGGACGTGATAAAGACGACGGGGACAATTACTTATCTCCTTTAGTAGGGCTCGCTCGCTGTTACGACGCTCACTTTTTCTATTCGAAACATAAGTAAAGTTGTTTCGTTGAGTTTGATTTGAGCACGCAGTGTGTATCTCGGCGAAGCACTCGACTGTGTATGCGTGATGAGATGATCGTTTATCTCGAGCTTCAGTATTACCAATAATACGACGCTGTGATTCTTGCGAGTCGATTGCGTGTAACCGTTTGAAACATGCTTGTATCACACGGTATATTTCTGTCTTTCCATTTTTTTTTATCGTCCTGAAGAGAATTCAGAGAAAGGTTGTGCATGCAAACTATGGAAGTCCCCAGTGACTCTTGCGTTCGAACTATCTTAGCGTATCTCGATCGCGAGCGAGATCTATATCCGTAGATTAGACACGAGAACGCTGCCGAGGGAGCGGAAGGGACCAACGAACCAACCAACCCTTCGACAGCGTGTCGCCCGTGCGAATTTTAATGGTGCATTTCTTATTGGTCAGTTTGTGCCCTCCAGGAGTGATGAACAGTTTCATGACGGTGTGGTAAGTCCTTTAATAAGGCTCAAAAGGATATATATTATGGTTTTGTGTGCACAAGCCTTGTCGAGTTTCGAGACTTTTCCCGTGATCTTCCAATCTAGGAGGACTCACTGCGCTAAATACATCATAAGATTAAAACCAAAAAAATTTAATAAAAGAATGTTAAAGAAAATTAATGAAACAGACATCGTACGCTCTAAATCCGCTGACCGTAATTTTAATTGATTTTCATATCAAGATAAATAATTAAATTGGAATAGTAATTCAATTATTTCAGTTTATAACTTATACATATAAGAGCTGTGCATTTTCTCTCAACTCTGTATTTGTGTAATGACTGTAATGCATTCTATAAATATAAAATTAAAATGCATCTGATTTATATATTGCGAGAGATCGATTTAGCGCTTACATTTGATACGCCCAGTGAGCTCTCCGAAGTAATACTTGATACAAATTATTGTATGTTATTTAAAAAGAGAGCAACTAGTACATTAGATTTTCCACATTGTACGTAACACTATTTGCTTGACACCCTTATATTTATGTGCGTTTATTTTTGCATTAGTATTTATAACACAACATGTAACAAGTAGTCCCCTTACATAACGAGGAAGCATATTTAGCTACTTTTACAATATCTTTTATAACACCTGTAAATATATTGTGGCTTTGAATATTTCACTATGGTAATCTTCCCTAATTTGTATCGCAATAAAAATATAAGAAAGAATTAATATTGTCAATGATGAATCGGTGATACATAGAATATTCTCATACTATTTAATAAACGCTGAACGCAATATAAATATATAAAATTATATATTTCTATATATGTAGTAATGATATGCTGCATGAATTTTGTAACAAACCTCCGGAATGTAATCGGATCTCATGTATTTGGAGCATTGTTTTAATTACCATGATACAATAATGAACCAAATATTATCTGTAATTTGCGTTACATCAATTCGACGCAAATCCAGGCTCCAGCATTTAGCCCTTAACTGATTACAATCCCAAAACACTTACAAGCTTATCGCCGATGAATTGTCTATTCTATCGCACTATTACTGAGAATAATTATTCTATTGTTATTTTTTATCTCTCACGGTAAAGAATACATTTATAGAAAATATGTGTCTCTATTTCTCGGAATATTCGTAGCCTCGTCATACCGGACGTGTGACTTTTCCATGATGATGCCACGTCGGTTAATATGATTTACCTACTGTTATCTCTTTGCAGCATCACATGTAATTATTATTCAATAATTCGCTCATATATAATAATTATTTCTATATTAATACAATTATAGTAAATTAATTGTGTAGTTAATTAAAGTTTTTATAGTGTCTTTTAAAGGACCGAAAGTTTATCTCACCAGAATTTAAAGGATGAAATTCCGAAATTTTTACTGCAAAGAGCTAACGAGATTTCATGTGAGATTAAATATAGTAGTAGCGCTCATTAACAATTAGCTATGTGCCGAACGCTCCTAAATCACACACGTTATTCTATATCCGTATTGCGTATTCCGATGGTGCGGTATCCAGTATTTCATTAGTTCATACATTTTAGTTTGAATCTACTTGAATCTTTCTAGGAACCCGTTGGCGCAGCTGGAAGAGGAGAAACGTGAGCACGATAACAAGATGAAGAAGATGGAAACGGAGATGGAGCAAGTTTTCGAGATGAAAGTTCGCGAAAAGAAGCAAAAGTTAAAGGATTCCGAGGCGGATGTAAGTGAAACATACCACCGATATTACTTTTTTTATCTTAGGATTATATAAGTAAATATTAGTGAAAATTCGCTCAAATTGTACGACTATTATCATTGATCATCATTTAATTAATTAAAAACTAATTTAGAAGATAGTTTTATTTGATCGATGTTCTCGTTTGCTCCAATACGAAATTATTCCCAACTGGCGCGAATTTTTGTCCTATCTCTAGTGGTGTTTGTTATTATGCATTATTTGGCAAAACGTAATTGTTCGAATAACACTAATATCGAGTTACGGGAAATTCGGAAAATAGTTACAGAGAAGGCACGAACAAATGCGACGCTCGTTGGAGCAGCAAGTGCGCGAACTTGAGGAAAAGAGACGAGCGTTTGAGGTGGAGAAAACTGCCTGGGAGCAACAGACCGGCCACAGTATTGAAGAATTACGTAGACGCAGCTTAGAAGCGAATTCGAAAGAGTAAGTAGCCTATACCGACGAATACGAGAAAAGTTGTTGTGTTTTTTGCACTCTTACACGTTTATTTCTCCATAGTATCAAGGAGGGTATATCGTTGTTTCTCGCACGAAATTTTTTGTTGGAAATGTCTTTATATTTAGCTTTATTCTGATTTTTTATCGCTAATACGAACGATCAACGAAGTTATACATATATATCGCTTGATGCTTATATAGCCGCTGGTGATTTAGTATGGTTCTCGGAGTTTAGATATCCGGTTTGATTGACGCAAAAAGCATACAGCGCAATTAGAGTCTGACGCAGCTTGATAGCTTTCTTGTACACTATGTTCGGCCACCGTATCATCTTCCGGCTGCGGAATCGTTTATCAAAAATGAAGTCGAGTTTGCCGTAACGAAGTCATAGCGAGATCTCATTACAGAAGCTATATATTTAATATCGTTAAACAAAGCGCTCGATGAATTGAGATTGTAAAACAAATCCTACGATACTTAACGCTTCATATAACTTCAAATGCTTTAAAATAACTTTAATTTAAAAAATGTTTTTTAAGTAAAATATCGTAATATTGTTATCAAGAAGTTCTCGAAGAAAAATTCATAGGTAAAAGAAAGATACGATAGTAAGTACATATTGTACAATATAGACTTCGTTCTTGCTATTTCGTAGTCGCTAATACGTGTCTAGATTTTTATGTGCAATTGAATAGTTGTCGCACTGCAATACATTCCATTCACGCTTGATATTTATGACCCTTCACATCCCAATCACTTTCACGAAGCTTGCACTAATAATGGAATAATAATCGTTATCGATTCGACCCTAAGATTATCGTCGCCGAATGAATTTTATTTTACAATTTATATTCACGCGATATTAACCGCACATGTATATATTATGACTTTTACTCGCATAATTATCGTGCATTTAGCGCTGAATGAGGCTATTTCCTGTAATTTTAACTTATAGTAAGATATTGGATTATTATTAAATGTGCAATATTAGATATTAAACGTTTTTTGTTTGAATCCAAACAACGCGATTGTTGTTTAAAAGACGTCGAAAGGCGTCCAAAGAAATATCTTTCTTTAAATTAATTAATTGGGTCGAGATTCGACGAGCACATTCAGCACTAAATCGCCGCTGATGTTGCTGCACCGTTCCCGCGGAATCAGAAAGGAACAGAAAACTCGTCGCACAAAGAACGTCAGAGGCGTTTTCCAGAGGACCATTCAGTGTCCCGTTGACCTAATCGCGCGGGTCATATAGGCTTAAGTCCGCGCATATTTTTTACATCCGGATGTACGTAGCTTGCTACCGGATATACGTTCGCCAAAAAAGTCCGATTTGTTTGTCTCTCTTGTGTGTATACCGTATCGGGGTATCCTCCTGATCTAGGACGGGATCGATGTCCTCCGAGGGATCTGGAGGCGGCGGGGGTACGTTGAGGGGGCCCCGAGGGATAAGCAGCCTCCTTCGCCGTCACACCAGTTTCAAATCACCTCAAGACAGCCCCGCACAGATACAGCTTGTCATACAGCATCCTGAGCATCCTTAATAGAGACCGTCTCCCAGACCGCTCTCGCTCGCTTGCGAGACCCGCGAGATCACCGCGCAAACTCCTCGCGCTCGACCCTTATCAACCCTTATCCAGTCGAGATTGTCCTCTTTTTTGAACAGCGACAGGATCACTCAAAACTTCTCTTAGATCAACAAGAGTGAGAATCAAAATAATTTAGATTAGTCGGTGGCTCAAATCAAAATAGTAAAATTGAAGTCTTTTGTTTTCGCTATATACACACGCGACATCGATCGCCTGAATAAGGGTTGAGAAAAATCTTATCATCCTCGAGAAGAGTAAGTGTTGCCTATCTGAACGATTCGTCGACGTTACTTCAGCAGTGATTAAAAACAGAAATAAAAAATCCCTTTCTTTTGAATAGTATTATCTTTGATTTGTTACCAGTTTACCTTCATCTTTTCAAGACTGCAAATTTTTAACAGAGACATCGAATTAATTCTTTTATGTTCTAGATATATAATTTTTTTATTTTTAAGCTTAGTTTGAATCAATTTCTTTTGATTTATGGCCTTTTTCAATCAATTTCGAACTTTTGCGTTAAATGGATCTAAAAATTGTAAATATACCCTGTATATTGGTTGTCGCGATAAGCTGCACTTACTCGCCCTGAGACGCGTGTGCGTGCGCTCTTTAACCCATTCGAGACCTATCGTAATCCAAAGTGATTGTATGTTTCTAACAGTCCATGAGCCCGTCATAAAGCCATCGTACGACATGAGACGTGTGTTTACAAGCACGATGCAGTAAATCTTTCCGCTATTTTATATTCGATCGTATCGCGTTTACTTCACTCGCTGTCGCGTCTCATTCGCGCATTAATTAATTATTATGTCGACGACCCTTGTTGGAAGACATTGCGTACAACTTCAACGTACATTTAACGCTAATTAAAGCCGAGAAAAGTAGGTTAGGAATGTCTTGGAAAACATGGAAATCGCACGGCAGGCAGTTGCATTCTTGGACGAAGTTAAAGTCAGTTTCTTACGTTGTGTGAATATCTAATTAGCGAGTATCTCTGTAATCGAGCTATTTAGTATGTATTTGCCAAATTAAGCTTTAAGGAAGGTCTTAGCATGTTTCTAGAAACATGCTAAAATTTCAAATTATGATGCGAATCTTGCTTTGATAAAAGTTGAAATCGATACCTGGCAACATTTGATTAACAGTAAATTAATTGAAAGAGCAGGAATTGGCGCAAGTCGAAAGAAGCTTGTCGTCGGAGATTAAAATTGAGAGAGTCTTGGCTTGGAAAGTTAAAAAAGTTTCGTTGCCAAAATAAATTCTGTCCTAAATTTCTTACACGACGCGCGCTTATCCCAGCTGGTTTTCTCGTTTTCCCGGACACCTCGTTCTCGAATGTAGATTCCTTTGTTGTGTCGTTACGCGTCTCGTATTACACATGTACGTCTCAAGCGCGACTCGTTACACGTATATTTTATTCGCGAAATCTCACTTACTTTCGTCACCGCATCGCGTACACAAATGCGAACTTTCAGTAAATCGTGGTCTGGGCGATACGCACACAACTTATAAAGTATATATATATATATATATATATATATATATATATATATATATATATATATTAGCAATATGTATATTTAGCAACGTATTTTTGGCACTTCGACTTTGATAAACCTTGAGATTGTACGTAAGAAGGCGCAAAATTATGTATCACTCGTCCTCGAACAGGAGCATCGTTTTTTGTACTCATCCAACACGTTTTACATAGCAATACGCATCGCGCGTGCGCGCATACAAACATGCACACTTTAACCCTTTACCGCGTCGTGAAATTGAACCCTCCTTTTCTCCTCGCTGACAGTGTGACGCGTCACGTTCATTTCCGATCATTGTTAGTGCCGCTATTTGTTTGTATGTCTTCGAGCGTTGATGTTGGCAAAGACGCGGCTTTATCGTTCCTTCGTATATTCGATTTTCGCGAGGTACCGTGGCGTGGCGAAGGTAAGTTGATCTTTTAGTCGAAAGCGCGGGGAAACATATGAAAATTACAAATGAAACTCCTGACTGCCAATCCAAATGTGTTATTTTTACATACGCATAAACGTCTAGAATGGCAATCGCTGGAAAAAATGTCCCGGTCGCGAGAGAAGACGTGCGGTAAAGGGTTGATACAAACGGTTCATAAACTCGCGCGATTCGTCAAGTTTCAAGTCGATTGTAAACTCTAAGCAAGCTGTCGGTCTCATCCGTTCGATTTACTCTTACATCATCGTTTCCCGTTCATCACTTTGCGAATAACGATTGCTCAAAAGTACATGCTCGTAATTTAGATCGCTCGCACAACTATCTAACGTTGTGTTTCTCGACGCGGAGGCTCGATCCCAAAGAGAGGAAGCAGAGACAGCTTGGTAGAGGATGTAACCGCCTATTACTAATAATCACACGCAAATTGTATATTGTTAATTTCTCGTAATTGATAATCTTTTTTTACCTCTCGCAAATAAACGCAATGCTTACCTAAAACTAGTTACTAACCGTTTTCAGTCCTCTTGATTGCGATTATTTAATTTATCGGAATGTTTGCGACGCAACAAGAGAAAATTGTAACTGCGAGAGAGAAGAGAGAGAGAGAGAGAGAGAGAGAGAGAAATTCTCGCGGTGGGGATTTGAGGGAGAAAATAAATGTATAAATGCGTTCTTAAAGCGCGAAAATCCGCGAAGAATGAATGCCCAATTTTCCCTCATCGCCTTTTATTATGTACCATAATCTGCCAAATGCGCATAATGTTTTTACCGTTTCATATCGCATATCATCATTTTAAACCCGACTTTTTGTATAGGTAGTTAACTTTTTAATAAGAAAGTAGATATTTCACACACGACAAATTGAGCAGCGTAAATAAATAAACAATGTGCAAACGGATTTTCAAGCAAAACTTTCCCAGTAAGCAAAATGATAGCAGCCTGTCGGCAGATTGGTAACAGATTTGATCAGACATGTCAGCAGACAGCAGACATCAACTGCGTCCGCATTCAGTTTATGTTCTGCCAGCAGTCTGCTAAAATAATCAGACAGCAGATTGGCAGCAGAAATCGCGCAGACAGACCCTACCGACAGACAATGTGAGCAAATTAGCAGCAGAAACTACGCAGAGCCTGAACGGTTCCAGCAGAATCTGCTCGATTTCTGCTGCCAATTTACTGTCTGGTTATATTAGCAGATTTTGTTACACTTCTGTTGGCGTTTTGCCGACATCATGTGACATATCAGAATCTGTATCAAATTTGTAGTCTTTCTGCCGACAAAATTTGTAGTAGATACTTGGCAAGATCTGCTTTCGACAGATTTAGCTGTATGGATTCTTTTAAATTATACTTCTCGTTTTTGGCCTTTCTTTGAAAGACTTTTATTAAAGTGACGATATGTTGTTAACGTGCTCTCGGTGTGCATATGTATCTGTAGTTTTACATAAAATGTGCAAATATCACGAGGCACGTACGACTTCTTTGTATTCGCGGAAAGACGAACGTTAATATCTGCCGCGGGGAGGGTTAAACAAAAGTCGGAGGCAACGAAGCACGAAAGCGGAAACGCGGAACTTGATTTCTGGACACACGTGAGATTAGCATGTCGCTCCCTGATCGCGAGCAGAGGATGGGTTCGAAGCATGGTTTTCGCATGAATAGATTTTTCATTCGCAAGATATTTATTTTGCATTACGGCCGATAACAATACGCATAACAATTTTGCATAACGGTACATGACGAGTCGTGTCTCGTCTCCGGCATTTTTCGTTGAGACTGTCGACGTTTTCAGATCTCGACTTATTGTATTTTTCTAGGACATGCAGCGCAATGTAAGTTAAATAAACTGACATTTTTCCCGCGACATTTAAGATAGATGTAAAGAGTAAAGAATAATGAATTTCCTTTTGGTGCAATATAGTATGTACATACAAGGCGTGTTAAAAAAAAACCGAACTTTTTAAATAGCGCACCAACCGGCACAGAGAGTTCACTGTGGTTATGGAGGACACCTAGCAGCTAGCAGCAGGTTTTGACAACAAACTGCCATTTGCCTTGTTCTTCTATAAATTAATATTAGTTGTCGAGCTAGACGCGCTGAACTGATCTCGTGCACAAGCTGTTCGTCGGATTAGTGACAAAGTGACAATGAAACCTGCTGCTAGGTCGCTAGGTGTCCTCCATAGCCACAGTGCATTATCTGTGCTGTTTGATGCGCTATTTAAAAAATTCGGTCTTTTTTTTTTTTTTTTAACACGCCTTGTATTGCATATATTGTATTATAATCGCATTATTTTGAAATACTTTAATGTCCATAATAACATAAATTTCTCTTGTAATTGTGAAAAAAAACACGAAAATATTTGATAAAAATTGATATAATTGTAATGCATACATCAATAACATTACCATATTGATTTAAATTTTTAAATTATTTTAATTGAATTTAACTTTTTGATATCACAAAAGGAGATAGTCGAAGGCGAAAATTCAAAGTTTATTGCTGCAGACTTCATCAAGATCACTTCCGCTTTCGTCCTCTCTCTTCACCGAACATCCCGTGTCATGCATATGCTGATTATCGGAAAGCATCGATCGGTGCAACTAAGATTCACGCGACACAGACAATAATCTTGATATGAAAATTCTCCTTTCAGGGCTGTCGACGGTAAAGATAAGAAGAACAAGAAGAAGGGTCTCTTCTAATTGCATCGATCGGCAAGAAAAACAGACAGCGAGAAATAGGGCAGGCAGGAACGATTCCGGCGTGGCTATCGCAATTTCAGCCACGCTGTTTACTGATGACATACCGACAACGAACACGAATTAGGTAGTTTCGATCAACGACAGGCTTGATTCACGTGCGATATACTTGATCCCGTGAAAGAACCGACAATCTCATCGCATGCTTGAACGTTAATCGGAAGAATATTGGCTTAGGATCTCAAGAGCCGTGGGTTTGAAGATCTATGGAAGCGAAGAGCTAAGACGCTCTGAAACATGCAGGATTCGTGATAATTCGCTCTCTGAGATCACTCCGCGCTATTGATCCATTAATCTACAGAACCGAGAATCCATGTACATCCTAGTTTTTAGTACAAAAATTCTCTGATTAAAAGATCTTGAACGTAAGATTGATTAGTAGCGACTTAGCTGCGATATCCTCGTCGATATGCATCGTCCTGGACCATGTCGAGATTCACATGAGTGGCCTGCATTTCGTTTGTTGTTCGCGACACTTGATTCGTACGAAGCTACAGACAGAAAAAAAGAACGAGAACGTTTTCTTACGATAAGAGGCGTCCGCCTGCGCTTTTTCGCGCTTGCTATCCGGCATCGAAGAGAAAAGAAGAAGAAGAGAGAATTCACAATCATCTTATCACGCTCATCAACATTCAACCGCGATCGCCATTTACTTCACGATAACAACTGTACAAAAAGAAACCCATATAGGCATAATTTTTTATGTAACACATGGAAAGTGGCCCATTACGCGCGCGACGCGCCCGTGATAAGCCACTTTCCACGCACTTGCAACATAAAATAGGGTATGCAAGCCGTGCGTGAAGATGAAAATTCCCGGGTGCGGTGATCGCATTCGCCTTCGGCTCGTGCGTCAACTCCGCACCCATGAATTTTCATCTTCCAGCACTTGTTGCACAAATAACTATTGGAGAACGTAACTTTCGTACTTTCCTTGACGTGAGTTAGTTCCGTTTAAGCTTATGTATCTTTCTACGTAAGAAAGCGTCATGTTCGTCACCCTCCGCTGATCGCGATTACACATACGTTAGTTTATGAATGGACAGAATTCGAGGGTATTCGTCGTATCAATGTCATGCAACTATAACAATAGAACGTCTCAGGTCGTGTTTTTGAAATAAAAAAACGATAGCAATATACTCTCGCCAAATATAATGAGTTCAATTGATTACTCTAGTGTTCTTAAATTATGATCTTGATATTGCAAGTATGTAATTGGAATGCGTATTTTTGAATTATCCGTTTATCTTAAAAAACGGGTCGTAAAATTATAATTTCATTTGATATGTAATATACAAAGTGTCTTGGATATCTTTGTTCTATCATTGTCTTGAAATTCTTTACAGAAATATCGAGTATTAATGCAGAAGTTAACTTCTAATGCATCAATCGTAAATAAATCAAGGAAAATTAGCTTGTAAGGAAAAAAAATCATTGAAATAATTGTACTTTGTATTACATTAATAGGTAATATCGAATATCATCTCCTGTCGCAGAGGGAGGCTGAACATGATATCGCACAAAACCAGCGGCCATATATTATATATATATATATATGCACACATACATGCGCGCGCGCGCGCGTGTGTGTGTGCGTGTGTGTGTGTGTGTGTGCGTGCGTGCGTGTGTGTGTGCGTGCGTGCGTGCGTGCGTGCGTGCGTGCGTGCGTGCGTGCGTGCGTGCGTGCGTGCGTGCGTGCGTGCGTGCGTGCGTGCGTGCGTGCGTGCGTGCGTGCGTGCGTGCGTGCGTGCGTGGGAGCGTGAGTGCGTGCGTGCGTGCGTGCGTGCGTGCGTGCGTGCGTGCGTGCGTGCGTGCGTGCGTGCGTGCGTGCGTGCGTGCGTGCGTGCGTGCGTGCGTGCGTGCGTGCGTGCGTGCGTGCGTGCGTGCGTGCGTGCGTGCGTGCGTGCGTGCGTGCGTGCGTGCGTGCGTGCGTGCGTGCGTGCGTGCGTGCGTGCGTGCGTGCGTGCGTGCGTGCGTGCGTGCGTGCGTGCGTGCGTGCGTGCGTGCGTGTGTGTGTGTGTGTGTGTGTGTGTGTGTGTGTGTGTGTGTAAATAAAAAGCGGAAGAAAACGTAAATGTACTAATTCATGTATATGTACACGTAAATCACGCCTTGCGACAGGCGCAGGAGATCGATTACAATAAGGACGGATCATTATATAAATGATAAGTTAGATTGGATCACTGCGATTCGAGACGGTGCGATTTTTTCCTTTTTTATCTTGCAACAAGATCGCTTACGGCCTCTTTACCGTGGCCGAAGTGCCAAACTTTACTTCTGAAACAAAAATTTTTATACAGAATGTTACCTAAGTAAGTACACAAACTTGAAGGGAATATTCCTTAGCTTAGTTTAAGAAGAAAAGGTCCTATAAATATGTGTCCTAAACTGCTTCGTTTTCAAAATACAGGGTGTCAAAGATGCACGTTTCTGGTGGATCCAAAAATGTTTTATCAGTACTAGAAAATAATTCTTAATACCACATGTGCGCCTACCAAATTTGAATAAAATATCTTTAACCGTTTTCCAGATTTTCGAAATTTTTATTTATTTATTATTTCCACAACTTTGACACACTATATTTTGAAAACGAAACAGTTTAGGATACATGTTTATAGGACTTTTTCTTCTTAAAATAAGCTAAGGAATATCCCCTTCAAGTTTGTGCTTACTTAGGTAACAGGTAGTGTATAATTACAGCATCGCTTCGATTTCGGACGGTATGGGCCGGTATCACAGTCTCTGATTAACGTGATCCTCCGATTAAACTCACTCTTCGTCTCTTTCTAGGGGGACAGTTAGAAAGAGATGCAGAGTGAGTTTAATCGGAGGACATGTCGATAACGCAAACGAAAAGCATTATAACTGCGACATTCTAAAACTATTTGTAGTAGTCTTCTTCGAAATATTATATCTTTATTTCTTAATTACGGCAAGTTATCGAATAAATTGAAATAGTTTATAAAAATACGCGGATTGAAGTTACGATGTCTCTTTGGAGCATGCTACTGATAAAGTAGTGTTGATAAATGCTCGGAAATACCCACAAAATGCAGTTGCAATTTATCGGTGTGCCGTCGACGTTTACACGAACAAATGTTTACATTCGCGCCGTCTGGGATCCGCCCCATACGTCGATATGTTTAGAAGATAAGCTAATTAAGTTACTTCTGTGCCAAGACGAGCGAGGAAGCGAGCATTTTGTAATGCTGTAGCGGTCCCTTTGGTTACCGTGAGATGAAGCACACGGTATTCTCCTCGGGAAGACGCATTTAAAGGATTTTCAGGAGTAACGTGTTCATTTATCAATTAATACTCTCGACGGGATTTCAAAAACTCCGAAAGTAGTCAATCTTGTTTCCTTAATGACCAGATTTAGTAATTTGACATATTGTTTGAAGACATGTAATTTATATTATTCGATCTCATTAAAGATCTGTTCTTTTTAGTTACGCTTCCTACTACTTATTGTTTCTTTTTCTTCTTCTTCTTCTTCTTCTCCTCCGTGGAATGCGAATATACATATTTGTTTCACATCGTATACTGGAAGTATAAAAAAAAAGGAACAGATCTACGAAACGATGCGGAGGCCAGTAAAAATTGTCATTCGACGATTATCTATTAGTTTCTCAATGATGTTTTCTATTTACCGTGCTGTGTTTCCTTCATCTCATTGACGGTAGGGATGAGAAATGAACGTACGCCACATTCCTATTTTGTACGCATTTTTCTAATTAAGCTCGCCGGCTCGCCGGCTTTAGCTCTTTCGCCAAGATACAACTACCCAATCTCCCGTTCGCATCTGTGACACGCGTGGTCGAATGATCGAAAGAAAACAGTCGCGTTTATTGCCAACGGGAATTCAAGGATACTAGTCTGAGAGCGATGCGAGAATGCCCTGAGACACGTCTAAGAACTGGGAAGACAATGTCACCTTCTGGATTACGTCCTTGCTCGTCTCTTAAAGATTCGTGCTGTTAACCAGGATCGTCAGGCATAGAATCGCCAGGATACTCTCGGAATTTGGAAAAAGCCTGAGAACTCTAGCAACCGGTCTATCTGAACATTCTAAGCGTAGAATCCGAGGATCTGGAACGAGATTGAAAGACCCCGAGGCTGCAAAGGCCCAAGAGGAGCACAGGGGATTCGAAGAAACCAGGAAACTAGATTCTCACGTCTCTCTCAGATATTTCGTGTCGCCAAAGCGAAAATGAGGCGCAAAGCGTAAAGAATCGAAAAGATCAAACAGTTCTACAATATTATACAGGGTATTCCAGGTTAAACTCAATGGATGTACGCTATCCGAACGATTATAATAGAAAAAACTGCACGTACGCACGCGCACGAGTCCGCTTTGAAAAGTTTTTAGAAAATCGATCGGAATTAAAATTGTTAAGAGAACCTCGTTGTGCCATCGTAACGATAGGATCGCAATTAAATATCATGTTAAAATTGATTACAGCGATTAATTTTCAATTCTATAAAATCTCAATGAATTAAGCTCCGTTACTTACTGTGTGACGCTTCCAAATCGGGGCAGTTTTGGCACTTTCTACTCGCTGATATCGGCGGCGTGTTCTCCAGTAAGTTTCTCCTGGAAGATCCGTCGTCGCTTCGTAGGTCTTGGCGAGGATCGGCAGATCGATTGTACTTAATTGTCGCACAAAGCTGCCTGATTCGCGTTTCTTTTTGCAACCGCACCAAGGACGACGTCGAGTCAGGACGAAGGACCTCGCTTAGGGCCGCGGGAGGCCAGTTGGGTGTTATCGATAGACTATGTGTATTTCTACGATACTTGTAATACTTGTTTTAAATGGTTACTCGTAAGATCATCGCGATTGCGTTCGCTCCGGGACGAGTCGAGGGACGAGAAGGGGGAGAGGTGGCGAGAGCAAAGGGTGACGAGAGGGACGTAGATAGACGAAACAAATTTATATATTTTGCCGTGCCAGACGAAAACGAAAGCTGCCGCCGCTAATCGTAGACCAGTTGTAATAACGATTCACTATTGTATCGCGACGAACACCTTAGAGTATATATCCAAGTAAATTATATATAAAAATCATATAAAACAGCCAAGATGGTCGTCCGTTTCGCTTTTTCCCGCGAGCCTTCCCACTGATCCCACACGATAGTCCGATCGATTGATTTCTTATAGAAGTCGTGAAGATATTAATGAGGTCGAGAGGTCTGGAACTTGGAGCTGTCCACCGAATAGATACGAAGAGGACGCACGATCACAAGATAGGAATTTCCCGACGGTATTTCCTAATTGTCGAACGCATTATCGCGAGCAAAGTCCAATTATTTGAACTAAAATTATTCTCTTATCTGATACAATTTCACGTTACTTAATTTCTGTTATTCGATATTTTTCGAATCCTATATAACTTAATTTTCTAAATGACAATAACAACGATATAATCGATAAATTAAAAATGGCAGAGTTAATATAGCGGATATTAAAGGTAAGGCGTTTTAAGGGCCAGAAAGTCCTAATAACAACTTATAATTCTGATTGTGATTAAACTTCTCCGATACGTCACATATATCATAGTTATAATATATGCCATAATGCACTAATAGTCCATTTTTGCAACTTTTACTGAAAATATCTCAAAATTGTGACGTGTTATATATAGCTCTCACTGCAAAAAATGTAAATTCTCCATATTTTACGACTAGATTAAATAATTTTTTTTCGTGCAGGATTGCTTAAACTTTTCTATATATATATATATTTTTTTTTTTTTTTTTTTTTTTTTTTAAATTCAGTATGAAGAATAGGGCAAGGAAAGCCGTAATAAAATGTTCGTGTTTTATTATTTTTTAATAGACAATTATTATTCCAACCATAGTAAACTGCGCGCTGACAAATCGTCAGACTTAAAACACAATTCTGGTTGAAGTAGTAAATCCCCCCCCCCTCCCCAATTAAATCGTTACAATTTAATTTATGATGCTAAGCATCTAAAAACTGTAAAGAAATTATTGCGAAAAATATTACCTCAACCAGGATTCGAACCTGGAACTTCCTTTTATTCCGTGAAGGATGTACGAATTCGACCACTGAGGCATGTGGTATATAATATTTATCGCAATACGGAAAAAACGATATGGTTGCCACAGCCAAATAAATAGTAACATTTGGCGCAGCCATATCTGGTGGTTGTCACACCCACATTGATGTGGTGTTTTAACTATATTATATAGTTACCGCACCACCGCTCCAGCGCTGGTATCAATTCTCTATGGTTGTCCCAACCATAAGTGATCCATGAATGTGGGTGTGACAACCACAGATATGCGGCTGCGCTAAATGTTAATATTTTCTGGCTGTGGCAACCATATCGTTTTTTCCGTGTACCTATATTATTAAATGAAGAACACGCATTATATCATACCTGCGTAAATAAATAATATTTAAATGGCTCCGCCATTAAAATTCAGTATGAAGAATAGGGCAAGGAAAGCCGTAACAGGATGTTCACGTTTTATTATTTTTTAATATTTTTCGCATAATTTCTTTACGTACAGTTTTTAGATGCTTAATATCATAAATTAAATCGTAACGATTTAATTGGAGGGGGGGATTTACTACTTCAACCAGAATTGTGTTTCAAGGCTGACGATTTGTCAGCGCGCAGTTTACTATGGTTGGAATAATAATTGTCTATTAAAAAATAATAAAACACAATAAACATCCTGTTACAAGATGTTTTACATCCTGTAAAACATCCTGTTTTAAAACCACTCGGAAAGATTTTTACAAATCTTTGTATTATGATAAATAGCTTTTTTGCTGCAATATTTTTATAGAAATGTTTTTTGAAAACGTCCTAATATTTTGTGCTGTATAGGTAACGATGTGATATTATTAAAGATTGATTATCAGATCGCTTATCCAATAAACGAGATTTACGAAAATGCGAAGAGGCAGACATTTAAATAATCCATAATTTCGCTTTGATATTATAGCTAGTTTATTGTTTTCGTATTATAATTCTTTGTAAAAGTAATAATGTGTCAATGACATCTGTAATAAACATATCGAATAGCTACGCATATTAATATTTATCGCATCTTCGTTGGACTTTCTCTTGAGCCAGGATAAGGTGGATTGTGCCTGGAATATTTTCATTGACAGCGAGAATCGGCAAGGAGGGGAAGGAGCCGAGACATCTGATGAGCTGATCCCACGTCGTCGGAGAAGGCCTGCATTCTAGGAATTCCTTCTTCCGGCCTGCTTTTACTATTTCTCAACGTCGCCGTCGGCTTGCGGTGGAAACGGCCAAGGAACGGCGTGTGTAACGGAAAATAGAGAACACCTGGGTATTAAATATTTATTTACATGCGTGTGTGATTCATACACACATACACACGTGCGCGCGCGTGCCTCCTGTCGACAGGCGAAATTCTTTGCTTTCGTGATTAGCTTCGTTTTTACGCCGCGTTCTTCACGTCCGGCCTCGCGCGTGTCTCTCGCGGCAAATCTACATCTATACTATCGGATGATATAAAAACGAATAAACTCACATAAACATAGCGAGTCACGCACCGCAAAGTCACAAATGCAGAGAGAGACGGACCTTTTTGGGTGTTGCCTTTCTGCATTAGTATCCGTAAGCGGATATGAATACGATAAACATTCTGAAAGTAAATTAACCCAAAAGGATCGTAATTTTAATTAAAAATTAAAATTCCAGGCAAAATTGCCAGGTTCGAAGCAATATTCGATAAAACTCCAACAAACTCGATCGTATTCACATTCAACAGCAAAATTACGCCGAAATTTCCAAAATCGGGATATAAGACGTCTTTTATGCCCTGTCTAAACCAGAGGATATGATCCTACTTATGGCTCATATTAGGATGCATTCCGTTTCACGCATGCATCATTTATCCATGTTTAACATTCGGTGAACAACAAGGATAAATGATGCATTATGCACATCGTGCGTGAAACGAAATGTACTCCTATAGTAGTAGTGTACACTACTCACTAGGATAAGCCACAAGTAGGATCATCCTCTGGTCTAGACAGGGCATTAGACATATCTGTCTTAAAGATGTCTTAAAGATGTCCCGATTTTAGACATACGTACTCTCTGGGTAAAGGCTCACTAAATTTTTGCAGAAAAATTGTCGATCTATGAACTGTTAAAACTGTAAAAAAAATTATAACATTCTTCCTGGGGACATTTTAAAGGGCAAAGCCTTCATTTTCACCTTCATAAATTGATTTTCGTCGAATATGCTCTTACATTAGGAAGTAAAGTGGGAAATTCAAGAATTAAACCTCGAAAATTTGATGTATTAACATCTGTTTTGTTGACACAGATTGAAATTATTTATTTCTTATATTATTTCGCATATATATACACAAAGAAGAAGAGACTCATAACTTTAGATCGAGGACGATGGATCATGTAATATTAGAATTTTTTACTTTAAGATTCTGCAATTCTTAAATTATTAACCAGGTTAATTATTAGTAATAGTTTGAAGTCTAATTTGGATATTGATTTTCGCTTATTCTCGATCTCTCCGATTCTCGATAGGAAAAGATTTATAACATTATGAGACAAAATCTGGATGAAATATTATGTCTCAATATTTGCAACAATACTAGTAGAAAGGAGGAGAGTCCCTAGGGCCGGTTTTTGGTTTTAGCACCCTCTGAAATTAATCCGAAAATATCAGAAACGTTATATTTTTGTAAGAACTTGAAATAAAGAGATTTTAGTCTAAACGGATATACTTTCGTGCATGTTTATACTATAATTCTAATTAATCATATTTTTACCACTAACGCGCTCTTATGTCACCTACATAGCATCTCCTTACATTTGTGTGTGGTGTGTGTGTGCGTATGCGTGCGTGTGCGCGTCCCAGGTAGCAGACAGTCGTCATAATGACGTGATTTTTACGTCATTTTATGACGTATGTTACGTCATCTATTCCTAGAGTTTAACGTAAAAATGACGTATTTTACACGGTCCTAAGTCACATTCCAAAGACGTCATTTCCTGACGTTTTATTGACGGCAAAAATAGGTCCAATGTACGACATACCGGTTTCTAGAAATGTTTTTTATGAAATTAAAATTTTAAAATGTCTACTTAATAAACGTTTATAAAAATATGTTCTTTTTCTTTATTTAAGAAAAAAAAGCTTTTTTAACTGTTTCGTTACATGCCATGTGCATATAGCCGCTCTCTCAAGGCGGTCACCCACCCATCCTAGTACAGTACCGCGTCGGAGTCGCTTGACTTCGATGATCCAGTGGACAGTGACGATCTTCTCACCCTGATGCTTCCTTATTAACTGTACTTGTCTATAACAGGTACATCTTTAAAGTGTTCAAAAATCTTGTAATAATATCTTCTTGATAGTTATAACACTGCATGAAGTAGTTGTCATAAAACTATAATTACACGCAACTAGATCCACTTATACCATAAATTCACCACGTCAATCATAAAAAATTACGAAACACTTTATAAATGTAGGAATATTCCTGTGAAAAATACTGTGAAAAATATGTCATTTTTACGTTAAACTTTAGGAATAAATGACGTAACATATGCGTCATAAAATGACGTAAGAATCACGTCATTATGACGACTGTCTGCTACCTGGGTAGTCAATTAAACGTCTATATAATGTCTATATAATGTTAAATATACGTCACTTAATCGACGAATGACGTTACTGACCAATTATGACCAAATATTGACGTCAAAATGACGAGTGCAATGCTTGCTACCTGGGGTGTGTGCGTGCGCGCTCGAGAACTACGAAACACTATTAAAAAAATGATCTCGTAGAGAGCAGTGATTTTGTTTAAAAACGTATATTGCCAAATATCTGTACAAATATAGTGTCTTTGTAGTTTTGAGCGTGCGTGCGCGCGTGCACGCACGCACGCACACACAAATGTAAGGAAATGATATATAGGTGACATAAGAGCGCGTTAGTGGTAAAAATGGAATTAATTAGAATTATAGTATAAACATGCACGAAAGAGTATGTCCGTTTAAATTAAAAAATCACTTTATTTCAATAGTTTTTACAAAAATATAACGTTTTTGATATTTTCAGATCAATTTCAGAGGGTGCCAAAAACCGGCCTTAGGGGCCCTCCTCCTTTAGACCTTTGTGCAAATATTGATAAATATTTGAACAATGTATTTCTAAACAATATTTCAGCAAGACAATAGCGTTATGAGGACTCATTCTTAGCGGAATATTTGCAAAATTAAATTTAGGAAAAAATTGTGAAATAATTAAAAAATATAGGTATTTGAGTTTTATTATGTTACTTCGTGTTACGTAGCATATCTCTGTGTTTGCCTGATCGTCGATAGTATCCTTTCTCGTACGTAAAATATGATGAACGATGTTATATATGTACATACAAACTGTTATGTATATCGACGATGCTGGAGTGATTTTGCTTCTAAATGTCGAAATAACTGTGACAATTTTCTTAATTGAACGATGCAATTATATATTGTATAATTATTTGCGCAATTTTTCTAATCGGGGATTTGAAATACGCTCTGCGAATAAGTAGGGGAGACCGGGGCGAATTCGTCGTCACTATTTTTTCAGTGCCGATTTTTAACAACAAAACAAATAATTTTAGTAAAATGTGGTGTAGTGTTATAAAGAGTGAACCGTTGGCTACAAAATTTATACGGGCATTTTTGGTCTACGTTGCTTTGTTCAACCGGTTTAGAGTAAAAACGATAAAGGTGCAAAAATTGAAATGTCAAAATTGCCGGGGCGGAGTTGTCACACCCCCGAGACAGAGTCGTCACTCCATTCTTGGACTGGATTTTAAATGAAAATACGTAATTCCGATCATGAAAAATAATAGGATACATTTTATTAATTATTTTTTAATAGAAAAATGGAAACATTTATTAATTAAAAACATAATTACAAGAAAAAGGCACGCACTTGTATGCTCGCACGAAATGCACTGTTTTTCGTCAACTCTGTTCTTTGTCATCTCTGAGCACACGCAACACATATTATCCAAATCCTCGGCGGAATTTGACTACTGCTGCTTCCTTGACTTTAATTTTCGCCCTTTGATTTTTGAAGCTTTTATATCTTACGGGCATGTCATCCAAATGTGCTATTTCATCAGTATTCTTCTTCATGCAGCCAGTCGTTCAACGTTGTTTTCGGGACTCCAAATTGTTTTGCAATTACTTTTGTATTAATTTTTTTTACTGCAAGAACTGCCTTCCTGAGAATCCTGAGTTACTCATCCTTTTCGACGGGAGTCGTTTTGTGATGATACGTACGTAACGTTTTCTTTGCAATTGAGAAATACAATGACGCATTTGCAACGAAAAATAGAGTAAAACCATCGAGATAAAATCGTCGCAGTGACGAGTCTGCCCCGGTGGCTTAGTGACGACTTCGCCCCGGACACAGATTTTAAGTTTGATCGCTCATAAAATATTAGAAATCAACGAAAATAAAAAAAAAACTCACTGGATTCGTGTTCATCATGCATCACTCTTCAGAATCACTTATCTCGAGATTCGGAGAAAAAATAATATTTAAAATATTAAAAATTTTCGATGCGCAAAAATTTTCACTTTTGATCTCCAAAAACACGTTTGCCTTAATAAAAATCACAACATGGCACATAATATCACTAAACTCTGTTAGTCATATAGACACCATAAGTAGCGTTTACTATATTAATAGCGAGTTCACATAACATACAGGTTTCGAGATAACTGTAGTGACGACTTCGCCCCGGTCGCCCCTATATCATCTTCTTTTTACCGAAAATTTAGTGAATGCGCGACGTGAATATGAATGGAAAAGAAAAGGAATACGGAGGTCACAAAAGTTACTTGTAAGATAAAAAGTAGTCGGATATGATCGGAATTCGGAAAATTTCAGGCGCAGACAATCAGGAATTAGACGAACATATCTAATTTCGAAGTCCGAGGTCTGTTGTCGATCATCCTGTCGGTTTTGTGCGGCCTTCTTTTCTTTCGATTTCGCGAACGTGTTGTCGAGCAGCTAATTTGCTTATCGCGAGATTTGCTTAGAAGCTCATGCTGCATTCGAATATGCATTCGTTCGCATATGTATCATTTCATTATTAATTCATGCATTCACATACGCTATTCTGTTTGTTTTGTTACGCGCGATTCATCAGTAAATGCAATGTAATAGATCGTTATAGGCATGTAATCAATTGTCAGTCCGAGAGAGAATCGATGAAGAAGAAAGATGACACTGAAGAAAGTTCACTAGCGCAAGGAATAAACTCGAGAAACACGCGAAAACTCGGGACTGCTTAAATAAATTAAAAAAGAAAAGAATGAAAATAATATACGCCTAACGCGTCGATAATCGAGTAATTATGCCACTTGGACGTCGTACGTAACTTTTAATCTTTGTGCTTGCGACATATACGGTCGTTATCTCGGCGACGTGGTAGGAGCAAAAGTAATTTAACGCACGTGCAAAATTAATTTCTTCCTTTTTTTTTCTTTTTATATCCCCTTCTCCCCGATTTATTACAAGAAAAAAAACAGTTATGAAAGGAAGATCATCATCGAGAAAAGGGGAAAAAAGTTTTACATTTCGCCCGTCGATAAATTCGTCGCTAAAAAATAAAAATATAGTTTTTTTCAACGCTAGGGATTGCATCACCAGAGACGCGATTCTTTACATCGTCGAGGGCGACGTTCACGGCCGTTCCTCGGTGGCCGCGCGCGTGTACATACATGCGAGCATGAGATCCTTACTCGCCGCGAATACCCCCGTCCCAAGGATCGCGTTACCAAAAAAGAAAGAAATCAATATATTTCGAGCAACGCTTCGTGTCATACTCATCCGAGGCATGCTTGTGGGGGTCGCTTGAACAAAACGACGCTTCGTCGTATATATTATTCATCGCGACCCCGTGACCCGCTGATCCAGTCTAATCGGTCCATCGCGAGAGCGGGACTGATCCAGATAACGCGCGTGTCTAAAAGATGTCTTTAAAAAACATCTTTTTAAAAATATCTTTAAGACTTTACCAAAAATTAAAATGTCTTAAAAGACTTCGAGACTTTCTGAAAAGACATCTGAAAGTCTCCTTTTATAAGATATTTTTTTATGTATATATGTATGTATACACACAACAGTTAGTTTACATTATCAACTGTAATATGTATTTATCGATTAAGATTCATGATATATTATTAATCTAGATATAACATATATAGCCCATCAAAATATTTCCTATCAATTATACTTAATCTCTAGCAGCCTGATGTTTTTACATTATTCAATGTCTCAACGATATAAAATTAAGAAGGCAAAAGTTCAAAAATTTGTCAACCAATTAACACAGGCTACTTTTTTGTAGTCTTCTTTTTGTTTTTTAACTTTAGTTTCCATATTATTAATTTATTCATATTTTATTTACGATTATTACATTTATATATTTATGACTTTTATGGTAAATTTTTTTCATTCTAAAACTTCAATTTTGTAAAAAAACAATGCAAAAATTATTTTTTTAATTATTTTTTAATTCTTTCGCTTGTATATACAAGAGAAAGAAAACACATACCATGCGTACAAAAAGTTCTAAAACGGCCAATTGTTTCAGAAAGTATTGGTTTATTCAAAAAATGTTTTAGATAAAAGTTATAACGTTCAAAGAGGGCCAATAGACTTGAATAGACGATCTTATTAGATTTTGAGTCCGGGGCTCATGCTGAACTCAGTAGAGCCCAAGTCAAATTTTTTAAATGAAAACCCTCGTTTTTTATTGTATTGTCCCTTTCTATAAATAAAAAAAATGTTTCAGACAAAAGTTATTCAAATTAATTAATAGAAAAAGATGATATAATAAAAAATGGGGATTTCTGTTTAAAAAATGTAACTTGGGCCCTACTAGGCCCAACACGGACTCAAAATCTAATAAGATCGTCTATTGGCCTTTAAACCATCCAACTTTTATCTGAAACATTTTTCCAATAAACTAATACTTTCTAAGATAATTAGCCGTTCCAGAACTTTTGGTACGCACGGTATATACGTAGACATATTTTATATATAATGTTTGTCGGTATTTAGATAAAGTTATCTATATAAGATGATCATCCACATAAAGAAATAGAATCATTTTTATCTTATTTGGACACTCGAAAACAGATCGACTTCTAGTAGTCTAGCGGAAAGGAACATTTCTTCTGTAATATTGAGAAAAAAAGAGAATAATAAGTAAACAATTATATAGTGGTAACATCGAAGCACTTTTTTGTATTTGGAATCTAAATCGAAGAAACTCCAATCTCTTATAAATTTTTCAAATGTTAAAAATATTTTTCCTAAATATAATACATTCCTGCATGCCATTGATGGTGTCAATTAGAGCGTCTTTTTAGTTTAGCACCAGTGTTGGGCAAAATTTATTATGAATATAACGAATAAAAAATAACGAATAAAATAAATGTATTCGTTATTCGTGAATAACGAATAATTCGATTATTCGTTATTCAAATAAAATAATCACGAATAATTTATTCGTAATTCATCATTTTTATTCGAAGAATGTAACAAATAAAAAAAATCGATAACGAAAAATGATGCACAAAGTAAAAATTAAAGTCCTCACTCGTGAATGTAAAGTTGTAATATAATTTATTAATTAGTCAATTTATTAGTTAATCTATTAATTAGTATTAAAAACGAAAATAAGGATCATAAAGCAAATATTTTCGTTTTTGTTTCTAGATCTTTCATTATCTAGGAGATCCAGACTCTCAGATATCTTATCTAGAAAAATATCCTACAATAAAGAAAGTTTTTATAAAATACAATACATTCATTCCTTTTTCGGCTCCGGTAGAAAGATTATTTTCATTTGCTACGATGATTAATACAGCCAAATATCATCGATTATCAGACAGTATGTTTGAAAAACGTGTGTGCTTCTGAAAGCATTATTAAATAAAAATGTATCAAATAAAAAATAAACTTTGATAATAATTACTTTTAAGTGATTTTTTTTTAAACCAACTAGAAGTAAAACAGTCTGAAATCTACACTTTTGGGAAACTAAAGTTGATTATGTACTTTTTTCATTAAATTTCTCTTTTTCTATTTATAAATAAGATTAGTTTTTATGTTGTTCTTTATTTTATTAATTAAAACTAATGACACAGGTTTTTATTAAATCAAATTTTTATTTTATTGATTGTAAATTTATTTAATTTCTTTAGTTTTAATTATTTATTTGACATTAAAAATACTAATTAATAAATTATAACTTTACATTCACGAAATATTATCATTTGTCAACAAAAATTTTTATATATATTTTGTTTTATTTTCGAATAAAAAATAACGAATAAAAAAATTATTCGTTATTTGTAATCGAATAAAAATTTATTCAAATAATGTATGTACAATACTGTTTAGCACCATAAGTATACCCTGTCGAAATCGTTTATTAAATGAAGCATTCGCAAAACTTTCATTTTTGGAGAAATAAATACTTAAAATAAAAATAATCTTTATCTCATCTAATTGTAAGATGAATTTACGGATTTTCATTTTATCTTCATCTCAAATTTTTTGAAACATTATCTACGGTAAACACTATTTATAATATAATATACATATAATTATATATGAAAAATTTCTTCAGTTTTAATGTTCTCTGGAGAGTATTCGCACGCGTGGGTATTTGGACGCGCGTTTGGTCGCGCAAATTCGCGTTTTCCGCGTATTGTCTCCAAGCCTGATGACGTAATGACCCCGGGAGATTGTCATGCAAAACTCACGAGACTCCAAGGTCCGCCAAGTCGGCCAAGTTCGCGAGTTCCGCCGTTCCACCAGCAGTAAACCGTAAACCTTTGTCCTTCTTCCCCTTCCCCACTCCTCCGTCATAGTCCCGATTATACCATTTATACCGCGCGCGCAAGCGCCGCGTGCGCATTCGCCTGCGAAAGTTCGGCCACACGGCCACGGCTGACGGCAGTGAACCTCTTCATTAGTCTTCATTCATCATTGGCGACCGGCGTCGCGAGCGACCACGTGAGGAGCAGACGAGGACGAGAAGCGAGTGAACGAGCGAGCGAAGAGCGAACCGCTGACCGGCCGACTTTAACCGGGACGGAGGTGCGTCACGCGCGGGCTTCGAAGCACGCAATCGAAAGCGACGCGACGACCGGGATTTTCACTGAGCCCCAAGCAGAGTTTCACTTCTAACCTGCATTTGGTGAGGACGAGCGAGCGGGTGTGTATGTGTATATCTATATATATATATATATATATATATATATATATATATATATATATATATGCGCGTGTCTTGCCTCAGTATCAACGACTCGTTATTCGTCATTATCATCATTATCACCATCATTATCACCATTATTATCGGCAAACGTTACACGGAAGTCATTACATCTACCAGGAATATCGGATGTATGTACATACGTCGCGTGCGGCTATGCGATTGCCTGTACTGGAGTGAATTCAATAGGGTCAGG